>NW_017386002.1:74228-91809 GCF_000237925.1 Schistosoma mansoni
TTAAGTAATTACTCGATTATCACCACTCACTATAATTTTATCATTCTGAGTATAACCTGTTATAGTATGTTGTAATCTGAAATCCTGTTGTTGGTTATGCAAATATAGACTTGATTTGCGTCTGTTAGTGAGTATCTAAATATTGACTCGATGAAGTTCATACATGAATACACTTATTTGAAAATGTAGTGTGATCCAGGAAGCGGATAATTTACGTCTAAACCAATACATCAATAATGGATAGGAATCAGTCAACGTTGCATATTTAAAGAGCTCATTCAGGTCATTTGTTGTCAACTTGCAGATTTTATCTGATAATCAATAACTGCCTCGATTCCAGGAGAAAAAAGGGTTAGCAGACTTAAATTTTGTTCAAAGGTTATGAAATCTTTAAAACTTCATAAGCGTCTGTTCCAAAGCGTTGAAATCTGAGGATTGATCGCGAGTCTCATTTCCTGATATTGTATTATAAAGCACGCATATTGTTTTGAATTTAAAAAATAAAGAAGGCCATATGCTAATTCGTTAGTGACTCCATGTCCGGCTTTTTATCACATGAATTATCCAACAATCGAAATACTACTTTTCTAATCTTAACACTGTACCAAATCAATGACGTTCGACTAGTATGAGTAGCCTAGCGTCCTTATTGGTTCCTTGTCCACCTAGCCCTTCCAGTTGAGTCCAGAACACCAATTACAGCTTCTGCTATGCGAATCATTTGTTTCAAGCATGCTAGGTTCATACACCAGACAGACGGATCACATCATAAATTAGAAAATAATATTTGTACAAGATCAAGCCAAATGTGGCTGTGAACGTGAAAGACAATCATCAATTAATTGAATATAATTTAGGAACAGTAATATGTATGGTAATAATTCATAGGTCTAAATGAAGCGGACGCCCTCTTCATCTTCGCCTACATGAACATCAATTAGCAGTCAAACGCTTACCTAGTACCCGTATCCTAACAACTGCATGGCAACTTGGACCGATGCATATATGTGCCTGGTCCTACGTTGTAGCTGACTGACTGAACAACTGTATTACTTACCCAGTGGTCCCAGGATATACAAGCAATACTTCGAAGACACCTATGATCGAATACTAGTAGCCTACGAATATCCTCTACTCTTATCGGCCATGTTTCACTTCCATAAAGTAGGACGGAGCGAACTGCTGCACAGTAAACCTGTCCTTTGGTTGCTAGATGGATATCTCACCTACGCCATAAATGACGAAAGTTGGCGAAAGCTAGACGAGCCTTCTGTATCCGTGCTGAGATTTCGTCGCATACCAGACCACAAGGGCTGATGAGACTCCCAAGATAAGTGAAGCGGTCGACACGCTCAACTACTTCACTCCCTATCATTAGTTCAGGTGTCCATGCAACCCAATCCTGAAGTAACATTTTGCACTTCGAGGGAGAGAATCGCATCCAGAACATGCCTGCATAAATGAACCACCAAAAATCTTCAATGAAAATAATTAACTGATGCAATTAATATGTATATATATAAACGAATAGTGAAAAAACATCAACATAAAAAAGTATAAAAATAAGAACAGTTTTTTTATAAAAAAAACTTGACGTAGTTTTTTTTCTTTTCATCTATTCATTGTAACGCAAAATAATTCTGTTTGACGTTTATATTCAGTTAGGGAACGCTGTTGACTAACTAGAAAATGAATAACAGATGGAGATCTAAGAAGAGCTGATTTTTTAGCATCTAAGACAGCATGAATTAATTTACGATAGTTCGGTGATCCAGATTCCGGTCCTGTAGAACCAGCTGAACTTGAAGATGATAAAGGACCGGAATTGGTTGATGACTGTAAACAAAGTTTAAAAAACTTTAGTAAACACCACATGAAATGTTTTCTACCATCATATATTTCATCTCATTACCATAATCATATGTGATATTTAGTTAGCCAGAAAATATTATAAACAGTGAAAAAAAAGTGATTTGCAGTTTAGAATGACACTCTATACGAAAAATATAATTTTTTTTCTACCAAACTGAGGTAATATTACAACTTCTGTTGTAAAAGTTGTGATTCCTGTCAGGCTGAATACAGGTAGTACTTGAGCATCATTCAAGCTGATAACGTAAGAAATTACTCAGTAAATGAAGTCACTGCCTTAGCATTTTTACACTTTAAATTCTGGTCAAGCAGGGATTTTGTGCACGATTGGGAGGATATAAGTAACACAAAGCTCAACAAACCCAGCAGATAAAGTTCGGAAACCCTACTAGAATTGTATGCTTAACTTCGGAACTACTTCAGTGGTTCCACCGTGTCCGGGTAGTGCTTTCACGATAATTTTGACCAGATTCTTGTAATGCAAACATAGTTTACCTTCCAAGAAGACGCCCTACACTAGTAATACAGTACAGGTCGAAACACTGAATAGTACACTTGTTTTTTTTACAAGCAAACGTATATTCCCCTTGTGGGAAAGATGAATCAACTTGATGAAAATGAAATCGGTAACAAGATTTCACCAACTATAAAATAGCCAAGGCTGCATAGACGCCATCATACAAGTGAGGTCAACTACGCACATTGTCAACTTTATTGGCAACTATCGACCTAACCACTAAGATAAACAAGTTGCAAAGGAATATTCTGAGTTTAGATGTGTAAGATATTCCCCAAATATTTCCGGATTACTATGTAGACCGTACAGAAGAAATTTCTGCTTAATATGACTATATTATTTGCATGGTATCGGTTTTAGCGTAGCATACCCATAACAAACGTCAATGAAGTTGGGAACGATACAGAATTTCTAAAACATTCTGAAAGCGTTGTCAAAATAATATATGGACTATTTGGGACTCGTCAGTTGGATGTACCTGCATCTCAGAGTTGATGTTCACGCTGGAACTCGGACCCAGTACCTTTCGCTTCAAACACCATCGCATTATCCACTCAGTCACTGAGTCCTGATCGAGGCAATACGCACAGTATGCACATATGCCAATAAGAGACTGACCAGTTGCAGTCCTAAACATCAATGGGAAGATTCAAACAAGTAATACTAAGAGAATTTACTTTACGGATTGCTTCTAATCATAATACAATGTTTAATAAACCAACATCATACCAGCCATGATGAAAACCTGGTTTGCAGAGAAGTTCAAAAGATGTAAGAGTAAGTTGTATTTCTGAAGAGTACTGATATGATATGGAACATCTTAATTCGTTGGAGAGTTAAAAACATTTACTCTACTCGCCAATAGTATTGAATTATACTTATTTTTCTGCCAATACTTAGTACATGAACGTATTATTTTATTGAAAATAACTCTTTGGGTGGGCAATTCGTTTTGGTTTCTGATATCAGCTTATTGAAGTGCTACATCAATATTTCGGTCACGAGAATTATCTATCACTCAGGTACACTTGATTTAAAAGTCAGAATGTTACCCGTGCACCATTCATAATGAATTACTGAAACATAACAAGTAAAAGTCGTTGTATTATTCCCGTAAAGACAATCACCATATATGTGAACGAATAATAATTCTAATAGGGATCTGAAAATGGGGTTGCTTAGCATGATAGTGAACTTTCAAACAAGAGAATGACTGAGCTGACGTATAATTCATGCCAGCAAGGCAACACTTTATATCAGCGAAATTCGAAAGTGTGGAGTAAGTGTAAAAGTAATTATAAGGACACAGAACATTGTGGTGCAAGAAAGCGTTATTAATCAGAAATTATTAATGTGGAGCAAAAATAAAATACTTGCATTTGCAATGGGACCATCGGACATAAGCTTCTCAGTGCGGGCTTTAACAAGTTCATTAAATTCCTGGCGTTTGCGATTTGCCATCTCATCGGACGAAATCGATTTCCTGCCGCGAACACCTGACGATTTCGCATGTGTTTTTACACTACTAGCGGAAGTTTTGGAATTCTTAGTAGAGCCAGAAACTCGTTGTAACTTTGAACCATTTTCAGTCTCCGTCGTACTAGTTGATAGACATGAAGGGAATTCCACTCCAGTGCTGGATAGAGGAATGGAGGTAGTGGGATTCGGAAATGAAAAATCCTGAGGTATATTCATGCCTCCCAAATTATTGAAAGCATGGGATCCAGGATAAAATCCAGACTGTTGTAATGCAAAGCTAGCATAATAAGCTCTGCTTGTGTCTGCAGAAGAGAAATATGGATTGGGACCATTAGGATTAGCTGTCAAGTTGAGTGGACGACTTATCTGTAAATAAGACAGAACGAATTATGTAGTACAAACGATTTAGCTCGTCAATCACACGGATGGTTTTCAAAACAGCTAATATTAATCGCAAAACACATTATTTCTGATTAGAGGTAAAAATTAAATGTGATTAGAGCTTAAGGTTGTATAAATCTGGTAATTGACAGTAGAACCAAAAGTATAACTTGATTACTTTGTATATTTAAACCACACACATTTAAACTAAATTGAGGACACTAGAAATATGTAGGACAACGTTGATCGTCTCAAAACCCTTCTTAAGTCTACAAGAGAATATGGTTGGGAAAGATCATCCTTAAACCGTCGAAAGTATAACCTCACCATGGACATGAAAATTATTGTAGCTAACTTTAAATATCTTCAAAATACCCTTGGAACCTGTCACTGAGAGCTGTCTTGAATTCGTGGAGTTTGTCAGCATCTCGAAGGAGAGTGGTATTAAACCTTTGTAATGCTGATCAGTTGTTCAGTGCTTCTTAAGCTTCAGTTTCATCTTGGGAACCACCAGGTGGTCATCTGAAGCTGTCAGTTCCTCTCTCGGTTCTCATGTCTTTCATTGACCTTCTGAATTTTCGAGTAATTCAAATATGATCAATCTGGTTCTCCGTGATGTCGTCGGGTGAGACCCATGTAGCCTTGTGTATCTAGACTAATTTTTGCTCTGGTTGTTAGAAGAGGCATCAGACTCGTGACATCCAAAGAGTCTCAGTTTTTACCATGATGAGTCATAATTCCACAAAATGAAGATCCTTCAACTCCCAGGGCACAGTACAAATGGTTTGAAGTGTTTTTGTGGTAAGTGTACATTTAGCAGAGTTGTTTTCAATGTGATGCCGTTGCTGACTTCATGCTCAACCCTTCTCCTTTAGCCGGGCTCGGAACCGACAAAATCCCTAGAAGGGCTACATGGCTACAGGATAACATCAACGAGTGCTTCGGGAGATATAGCTTGACTGGACAATCAGGACAAGTAAGCCCGAACATCACTTTAAAGTAGGATTTAAAGTGAAGGATTATTTATTTAACGAACCGGGATAATGAAGAAAAATAAATCTTCAATCTGAGTGCTTAAATAGCCTTCTTAATCTCATTTAGTAACCACAGGCTGATTTTACACGACAACTTGAACACGAAAAAAATGTGCGAAATGAGGAAAAAACGCTTTACTACAAGGTTAGTTCATGTACATAAAATTCAGGGTATATATTGCATTTCAGATGACCTTGGGCTTCTCGAGAGTTCTGAAATCCCACTAAACACAGTAGCAGGATAGGTAGTCGTACAATCAGAAATGTGGCATGTGTCTCCCCACTTTCTAGATGTTCAACGCTAACTGGATAAAATGTTTCCCAGCGCTTTCAGGGCCCCTCTGGGTTTTTTTTGAGGGATATTCTAGGTCTCCAACAAAGTACAATTGTATGCTAATGATCAACATGAAAATATTACAACATGTTACAAAAATGCTTCTTTGACGAATATAAGCCTGTAAATACTAGTGTTTCTTCAAAACCAATAATAAATTATTCTGGATTTTTCAAGTAACTGGTTTTAGGATGATTTTAGAATGAATTCTGCAAAGTTAACAATTATTAAAGAAATAAAGTACAATGAAGCAACAACAACTCCAAATCATTCTTTACAGCTAGAGATCTATCGGAGGTACCAATCAATGAGATTGAACGATGATTGCGCTATATTTTAAATTGATCGTAATTAGAAGATATGAATCACTGAATTATGATTCATTAAATGAGTAGTATTGTACTGATCTCGACACTTGAGTTTTCTAGTTTTGATAAAGTACATAGCTGTCGGTGTACAAATAAATAAACAGCTATTTGGGTTATTTGGTGTTTGATAGTTCCTCAGCTCATATAAATAAAAATTCTCATCGTAAAGTTAGCGTAACACATCAGCGGATAATATTATTTTCCGTTAGATCTACATCAAGATCCACTCCAATGATCAAGTTGAAATAGACTGTATAACTACACGAATCACGCAAAAGTAAAAACTGAGGAAGAAAACAGGTACACTAGTAGTTGTAGGAAAAGTAAAATTTCTGTTTCTATGACAGTACTATCTACAAAAAAACCTATGTTGATAAGAATCATGTTCTCATTGGTGACTAACTTATAAATGCGTTTTCTTGAGTCCAAGTGAGGTGTGACCAGTGGAGTTTAACCACGCTGGATGTAACACAGTAGCCACTTCAGCCAATGAAAGACGGTAACGCAGTATTGTGAATTGATTGGAGTTAGATGCTAGCACCGTTGGATACTGGCTTAGTAGTCTGGACGTTTGGATGCTGTTCTCTCCCTACAAATGTAAAATGTTACTTAAGGATTGGCATGAGTCATCACCCGGATAAGTGATAGGTAGTGAAGTAGTTGAACGCATTGACTGCCCCACTTTTCTTGCGAGTCTCATCAGCATTGATGGTCTGGTGTCTGAAGAAATCTCGGCACGGATGGAGGTGTAGGCGAAAATATCCGTCTTCTAATCAAAGAACGGGTTTACTGTGCAGCAGTTTGCTCCGTTATACTTTGTGGATGTGAAACATTGTCATTAAGAGTAGAGGATATTTGTAGTTCACTGACATTTGATTATACGTGTCTACAAAGCATTGTCCGTGTAGTTTGCAACCACGGAATAAGCAATCTCTGGGTTAGGAATACAGTACCAGATAAAAATGAAAAACTTATTGATGAGGTAGTAAACCTTCATCAACTGAGCCACACAAAATAATGAAAGTAGGTATGCCCAACCACCCCCTACCTCGACGGGTGATGTTTTCTGATGCAGCAGCAAACTGTGGAAGAAAGCTAGGAGCGACCAAACCAAAACATGGCATCAGTACATGAAGCCACTGACAATTGAACTTAACCATGTTAATAGGTATAGATTACCTGATTGTGGTCCCAGTGATTATCGTAACCAATGATTAGACTTTGAATGACACGGCTCAAAATCGTTTGGAATGGCACAGGTGCATTTCTGCTTTGTCTTACCCCATATCCTGAAACTCTACATTCCTCATAACTTAATTTTGTTTATATTTTGCTAGTTCATATTTTCTGTTTGAGTCGTATCTTTGATGCCTAGTCTTTTCTATTACCACTGATACTGTTACTACCTCTACTATTGTGAGATTTGCCCTGACAAATTCGTCTCTGTGTTAATGGGGTATAGAAGTGAGTATATTGGCGGGCAGAGGGTCTTTTTCTATACACACCTCTACTTAACGAGCCATCACTTCGCCTGCTTAGTGTAACGTCAAGGAAATTCAGCTTTATGTCATACTCGCCTTTACCAGTGAAACTAACCGATACACATACGTACAAGTTCTACATTGTGACTGACTTACTGTTCCGATTATATCATTACGATGAAAAAAATTCAAATCAAACCAGTTACTAAAAACATAATATTTTTGTTAGATTACAGTAAAATTTAGTTTAGTATATTTTCTATCAATAAAACATCATACTACTTTTATACAGCCGTTTCATGTGGCTCACTGGTTATGGGAACTAGGTTTTTAACGAACATATTGTAAATTAAAAACCTACTCCATCTTTTAAACCTAGATAACCAAGTAATACTAACATATATCAAAATAGAAAAATCAACCTAGAGTTGAGTTCATAAACGTGTATAGTGTAAATGAGCTAAATAATTACTTTTCGTAGCTGAGTGTTATATCCGAACGAAGGGTGAATGAATGGTAACTGCTAGGAATTAATCATGGGCTAATGTCACACATATTCTTATTGGATGATTATTAAGTAACTAGATTATAGATATATTCGAATTCATTTCATTATAAGCTTTCATTTGACCTATTGAATACTGTAACATGATCTACCATTCTTAAATTATTCCCAATTTATCAGCTACAGTATCCCATACTCATAGCCACTTTTGGCTTGATATTGAATAATTATTATTTCTCATTTTATGGTGTGTGGTCTAGTCTTCTTATATATATATATATATATATATATATATATATATATATATATATATATATATATATATGATTCATCCAACGGGGACTGAGCTTGTGTTCCAGACTGAATTGGCTAGGTTAGGCAAAAATTCACTATACAGAAGACCAATAAAGACTCAGAGTTGACTCTAGGTTGTTCGTACTGGTTCACACAACATTGGTTTAGCGCAGGGACAAGGTCACATAATTTGATATTCAGAATGGCGATTTCGTCACATGACATTTGAAGGGCCATAGAACATTCAGTGTTAGGGGCTTCGTTTTAATTCATATGGACTAGTTATTGGATCTCCTATCGGGCACTGCACATAGTAGAAATTGCCATATACAAACCAAGTTACACGAAATCAAGTGAAAACATTTTCGTCCTGCCCTACGATTTTGTTGCATCACTCTGGTAACCATCAATCCTTAGACTTCTTAGATGACTTCAAAAACAATAATACTCTATAATTTCTTCACTAATCAAACTAGAATGCAACAATTTATAAAAGGTTATACTTACAACACCTGGATTGAACTGTTGTGTGTATCCAGCCGCTGCAGCTGCAGCAGCAACAGCTGCTACAGCTGCAGGATGGAATAATGGAGGATAATTCGTAGGATTTTGACTGTTTTGATAATGATGTGAACTGTTAATCTGATTGGCGTTGGTCAAGTAACTGCCACTAAAATTTGCTGATGGCAGTGACTGATGTAAGTTTCGAGATTCTTCTAGAGTCATTAAAGAATCTAAAACGAAAGAGACGAAAAGTGAGCATATATTTATTGATGGTTGCGAAGTCACAGGTTTATTTTAGGAAGTAATTCCTTAATGATGTTTAGAAAGGGTTAGTAAACTTTATATGTACTCTGAAACAATACTAATAATCTATGCATGTAATGTACGAAAACAATAGTCTGCTTTAAGATGAAAAACGGTCATCTGAAGCGAGAATTTTGAAAATTACCGATCTCTTTACATGGAGAAATAATAAACCAATTTAGATAATAGCAACTCGAGAATATATTGCATAAAAACGATATTATACCGTATTAACTTCAAAAACTGAATCTATACGTCCTTTAATACAACATAGATAATGCGACATTATCCCCGGTTAGACTATACAGATCCATGTATTCTAATCAGACATATCTAATACTTCCCATTGAGTATTTCCTTAGAGAAAAGATTGCTTATGATTCGAGAATAAATTACCTTATATAGTTGCTATCAAATTAATCATTATCCCTTCTTCTTGGTGAACGATTACGTCTAAATAAACATGACTAATTTGTTATCTCAACGTAATATTATTGTTAAACAGCTGTGTAGGTGAATTTACGAGAAATGAAAATAAAATTGAAACGGACCACGGGATAATATACACCTAGTAAATCTATCAAATTAAAAATAATCACTTGTAATAGTTTTCTTAGTTTCTGTCGTTTCCACTTAGCTTTCATAGGTTAGTAGATTTATAACTGTCTGGTTCAAAAGAGACACGCAATGTCCTCACTTTCTAAAGGACAGAGGCAAGTAGAACAACTTATAAAGCGCAGTCCGCTAAGCTTTCTAATAACGCGAAAATACACTCAGTCATATCTGCTACCCCGACGCAATGATCTGAATTATCTGTTACGAAGATTTAATAGAGATCTTGCACAGTAATTTGCTCTGCACTAATTTTAAGACTTGATATACAACTCTGGCGTTCGTCAGGGCTGTCCACTCTCCCCATTTTTGTTTAACTTTGTCATTGACATACTTTTAGAGACAGCACTTTCATCAGCTAAGCCTCCAGGAGTTGAACTCTTACCGGGAGGCTCACTTGTTGACTTAGAATACGCCGACGACATAGTTTTACTCGGTGAAGACGCTGACAAAATGCAGAGTCTTCTGACCACCATAAGCAACAATGCAGGCATGTTCGGGATGCGATTCTCTCCCTCGAAGTGCAAAATGTTACTTCAGGATTGGGTTGCAGCGACACCTGAACTAATGATAGGGAGTGAAGTAGTTGAGCGTGTAGACCACTTCACTTATCTTGGGAGTCTCATCAGCCCTTGCGGTCTGGTGTTTGACGAAATCTCAGCACGGATACAGAAGGCTCGTCTAGCTTTCGCCAACTTGCATCATTTGTGGCGTAGGCGAGATATCCGTCTAGCAACCAAAGGACGGGTTTACTGTGCAGCAGTCCGTTCCGTCCTACTTTATGGAAGTGAAACATGGCCGGTAAGAGTAGAGGATATTCGTAGGCTACTAGTGTTCGATCATAGGTGTCTTCGAAGCATTGCTCGTATATCCTGGGACCACCGGGTAAGTAATGCAGTTGTTAGGAAACGAGTACTAGGTAGGGATGGCAAATCGATTGATGAAGTAGTGAAACTTCATCAGTTGAGATGGCTGGGACATGTGTTACGTATGCCCGACCACCGACTGCCCCGACGTGCAATGTTTCATGGTGTAGGAGTAGGTTGGAAGAAAGCTAGGGGTGGCCAGACCAAAACGTGGCACAAATCAATGAAGTCACTGACAAGTGGTCTGGGCCATGTTGGTAGGTGTAGACTACCTGGTTGGGATCCGCGAGATGACAGCAACCGATGGTTAGAGGCCTTGAATGACATGGCTCAAAATCGTTTGCAATGGCGAAGGTGCATCCACTCTTTGTGTTCTACCAAATTCTAATCTTCTGAATTTCTCATGTCTTTATCTTTTTCTCTTTCCAAATATATTTCACTGTACTATACTCCTTCAATAATTTCTTCAAACCCTAATCTTTTGGATTTCTGATTATACTCTTACTACTTCTTCCACTATGGGATTTGAATCGACAACTGCATCTGTGTGCTAATGTGGTATGGCAACTCGAACTGATGTACGTACGTACGAAGTTCTACGTTGTGACTGACTGACTGACTGACTGACTCTTCCAAACAGAAACATCACGCACCTTACCGATTTTCGATCACATGTGCTTCGAAGAATTATCCACGTATGTTGGGACCCCTAATGAAGTAACAATGGTTTTAGGGAAAAAGCGAGGTAAAGGTAGCAAATCGACTAGTGTAGTATCAAACTTTCAATATCTAGGCCGTTTCAAACATTTAATTCACATTTACCGGTAGTCCCTACCACTACGTGTTATTCTGGTTGTTATAATAGAAAACAAAAAACCCAAACTGTCTAATGTAACAAGAAATACGTGGATATATTGGACGACCTATATCAACGGGTTGAACGGTTAGCACATTTCTCAGGCAAACAAGTGCCAGTGAACATATTAAGCCCAGATAATACTGTGACATAGAGAAAATAATGTGTACAGAAACTTCGATCGTGATCACTGAGGAACAACATAAGTACTGCAATCTAAAATCCTAACAGGGAAATTTAGGAGAAAGGATAGGTGAGCCGGCACACCTAGTAGTGAAAGTGACCCACAGCAACTGGCCACAAGCGTAAAGTCAAGACAATCGGAAATGGAAACGAAGTCAACAGGATAGGACATTGAATCCGTTACTGTACTGTGGCGAATCACGTTTAGCCAGAAGGTACTTTGTGTACTAGAGGTGCATGTAGAAGAGTGAATAGATTATTCCTGTCTTACTAACTAGTTAATGGCTCGTGAAAGCTGGTGCGCTATTAGAGACAAAAAGTTACCTATAGACGTACCCTACATTGATGTCAGCAAGGCTTTTGACAAAGTTCCGCACAATTGGCTGTTATGTAAGTTCAGAGATGTCGGGGTTGGAGGCAACCTATTAGTGTGGATAAAAGACTTCACAGCTGGGCGCCAATAAAGAGTACAGGTGAAGTCAACGTTGTCTAGCTGGGAAACTGTACTTAGCAGTCATCATTAGCCAAGACTTAAAAACTACTGCGCACTGACGTGAAATAGCCGTTGAAGGTTTTACAACCGTATGGTCAATACGTATGGCCTTGGTCATGACGACACTAAAACTTTCTTGACTTTGTACACAGTATACGTGCGTTTTAAACCTGAGTACTGCATACAAGCGGCTAGCCCCTGCCTAAAGAAAGACAGTGAGCTTTTGGAAAAGGTTCAGAATACAGTAATGTAGCTGATTCCCGGAATAGTGAAGCTCCCGTGTGATATTCGGCTGGCTAAACTAAACCTATTACCATTTTCATACCGTAGAAACAGAGGTGACTAGGTTACAGTCTTCAAATTACTTAGTGATAAATCTGCATATGATATGCTCTCATTTTTTTGGACTTCCAAAACAGAGAATTTACGAGAATATTAAAAAAGTTCACAAGACTAGAACAAATTACATGTCAGATAACCATCAACTTTCCAACCGAATCATGAATGAGTGCAATTCATTACTTCAACACGTGGTTGACGTTTCATCTGTTAACGCTGTCAAAACAAAATTGGACCAACTGAGAGACCACTACCAAGACTAAAAATATGCCATATAGCTAACTGTCCCTTCAAAAGTGAAATTGAATGAGGGATGGAAAAGAAAAAGAAATAAGAGAAGCATAGACATACTCCAGGAAGTTACGAAATCAAGCAACTCAAACATTTATACCCTGGACAGTTCCAAATAAGAAGCACGGCCATCCCTGGATAGACCAGGACATTCGACGTTTACTAAGACAAAGGAAGAAATGTTGGAACGTTGCCATCAACCTTGACACAGCGAGTACGATGGAACGCAACGGCTCTGTAAGAAACACGTGTATAATTACAGTAAATTGCTCATCATAAACTTAATCGTTCCTCCATTCCCGGTTTTGTTATAATTGTTTTATATTTACATTCATGTCCTTCAGCAAGATGAGTCCACTAAAATTAATGTGGTCATCATCCAATGTCGAAGACTTACAGAACAGTTGATATCAAAGATTTATTTACCGCTACAAATCACTTCCCCACTCAGTGGGGCGGTTGTCACCTCAATACATAAAGCAGGATCAAGACAAGTCCCACAAAAGTACAGACCTGTCAGCCCCACCAATGTCGTAGTTGAAATATTGGAAAGAATAATCAAAACACCATAATGACATTCATGGAAACCAACAACTTGTTAAACAGCGAACAACACGGTTTCAGAAAGGGTCTATCTTGCACAACAAACTTCCTTGCAATAAGGGAGCAATGGACAGACGCCCTGGAAAGTGGTAAACTAGTAGATGTTGTTTGCATAGACTTCAGCAAAGCATTTGATAGGGTGCCAACAAATAGACTACGCTTAAAGCTGGAAAATATAGTCATTGCCAAACCTTTCCTAAAATGGATCAAAGATTTCCTGGTAAGTCGTAGACAGAAAGTAAGAACAAATTCCAGGTGCTTCTCCTGGAAACCAGTACTTAGTGGAGTACCTCAAGGTTCTGTTCTAGGTCATATACTTTTTACATTGTATATAAATAAACTCCCAAGTATGTCCTATCGCAGACTGAGGGAGACCTAATTTTGATGCACAAAATACTGAGAAATGATTTTGGACCTAACTTATTCTCTCTTTTCCTTCCCACGAGGGCGGGACATCTCAGAGGACATAACAGGCGAGTAGAAAAGCCAAGAACAATCAAAATAACTATGGCATACAGATTTTCATACCTAATCATTAGTTCGTGGAGCCTGTTACCTGAAGCAGTGGTGTCCGCACCTTCAATTGACTCGTTTAGGAGAAGACCAGACACTTACAGAAACATACTAAAAAAGGATAACATATGCTTTCTGTCCTTACAACACAAATCTGAATCTGAATCTCAATCAATATATTCATTCACTGAATGTATTCTTACAGCTTCTGTCTGCACACCTCCGATTTCCGTATTCACTTGTTCCATTTATTTGTTCACCAAGGACGCCTGGAATATCCATGACCTAAATACAACCAGTATTTGATTTTTTTTTCCTACATGCTGTCAACTTGGTTATTCGACAAATGACAGGCAGTGACGTAGGATATATATTTCATTAACACCATTATTGTCGGATCATACTTTTTACAATGTATATAATAATAATAATGTATATAATATATAATGTATATAATATATATAATTGCAAGCCCCTGTTTAAAGGGTGACTCGGATATCTTGGAAAAAGTAGAGGGCAGCCACCCGTGCAATTTCAGTACTCCAGGGTTTAACATACAACCAGTAGCTTGAAAAGCTAGACGTCTGTACCCTGTCCTATCGCAGACTAAGGGGAGACTTAATTTTAATGTACAGAATACTGGGTAATGATTTCGGACCCAATTTGGATCAATTCGTAGAACCTGTTACCTGAACCAGTGGTGTCCACACCTTCAATTGACTCATTCAAGAGAAAACTAGACACCCACATAATCATACTAGGAAAGGGATAACATAGGCTTTTTGTCCTTACTACACAAATATGAGTCCCAAATACGAAAGGTGAATCGACCACACAGCAAGTCCACACGATGGACTTACAATTATTAAAACAGAGAAACAACAATTTTTAATAGCCACAGCTTCCTATTAAAGCAACCTTGAGACCGAAACTAGGAGCAGATAGCATAGACACTTACTGTACTTCGATCACCAGGCTAGTGCGGGAATTCGAACTTAGCCCCTTAAGTATGTCTTTTCAGTAACTGCCCTTTAAGGTCAAATTTGCCCAATATTCAATATCTTTTTCACTACCTAATGTGAACCGTTTGATTTCTTATAACTCGCTTCTTGATGTAAAGGTACGGTTCTGAGCGCGTGATACCATTTTTAGTGTCAGTTTTTAAATCGATTATGATCCGACAATAATGGTGTTAATGAAATATATATCCTACGTCACTGCCTGTCATTTGTCGAATAACCAAGTTGACAGCATGTAGGAAAAAAAATCAAATACTGGTTGCATTTAGGTCATGGATATTCCAGGCGTCCTTGGTGAACAAATAAATGGAACAAGTGAATACGGAAATCGGAAGTGTGCAGACAGAAGCTGTAAGAATACATTCAGTGAATGAATATATTGATTGAGATTCAGATTCAGATTTGTGTTGTAAGGACAGAAAGCATATGTTATCCTTTTTTAGTATGTTTCTGTAAGTGTCTAGTCTTCTCCTAAACGAGTCAATTGAAGGTGCGGACACCACTGCTTCAGGTAACAGGCTCCACGAACTAATGATTAGGTATGAAAATCTGTATGCCATAGTTATTTTGATTGTTCTTGGCTTTTCTACTCGCCTGTTATGTCCTCTGAGATGTCCCGCCCTCGTGGGAAGGAAAAGAGAGAATAAGTTAGGTCCAAAATCATTTCTCAGTATTTTGTGCATCAAAATTAGGTCTCCCTCAGTCTGCGATAGGACATACTTGGGAGTTTATTTATATACAATGTAAAAAGTATATGACCTAGAACAGAACCTTGAGGTACTCCACTAAGTACTGGTTTCCAGGAGAAGCACCTGGAATTTGTTCTTACTTTCTGTCTACGACTTACCAGGAAATCTTTGATCCATTTTAGGAAAGGTTTGGCAATGACTATATTTTCCAGCTTTAAGCGTAGTCTATTTGTTGGCACCCTATCAAATGCTTTGCTGAAGTCTATGCAAACAACATCTACTAGTTTACCACTTTCCAGGGCGTCTGTCCATTGCTCCCTTATTGCAAGGAAGTTTGTTGTGCAAGATAGACCCTTTCTGAAACCGTGTTGTTCGCTGTTTAACAAGTTGTTGGTTTCCATGAATGTCATTATGGTGTTTTGATTATTCTTTCCAATATTTCAACTACGACATTGGTGGGGCTGACAGGTCTGTACTTTTGTGGGACTTGTCTTGATCCTGCTTTATGTATTGAGGTGACAACCGCCCCACTGAGTGGGGAAGTGATTTGTAGCGGTAAATAAATCTTTAATATCAACTGTTCTGTAAGTCTTCGACATTGGATGATGACCACATTAATTTTAGTGGACTCATCTTGCTGAAGGACATGAATGTAAATATAAAACAATTATAACAAAACCGGGAATGGAGGAACGATTAAGTTTATGATGAGCAATTTACGGAAGACTTGCAAATGAAGTATTTGATGTATGACTTTTATATTTTTTTAAGGCATTCTGTAATTTTGCACCGAACAATAAATTCGCTGTCCTAATTTAACTTCTCGTTCACTACAGGATTGCCGTGTTATTGTGTTCATGCTCTGCTTCTCAACTCAATATTCTTCTCAATTACACAGAACCTGATTTATTATCATTCTCTTGTCACCATTATATCTTTTATTTTTTTCCTTTCTTTTTTTCAAATATGGGAAATGTTATGCTAACATTATCGAAACTCGTGTTCTATTGCACTTCTGATAAAACCCAAAGTGGTTTCTTCCCTAAAGAAGACTCTGTTCGCTATGATGGATGATTTGGCTAGTGCTTTATGTCACTTTACTGACCCGATAGAACTCCAACATCAAGTTCAGAGGCTATTTTAAACACGATTGCATGTTCCTAACACGTATGGATTACTGATAAAATGATGACAAACATGCTGTCGCAGATAAATCTACTGTTTGAAATTTTTTACTACATATTATTCCGAAGTCAATTAAACCGAAAAACTGGGATGAAGAGATATAAGGATACACTTCTAGAAGTATTAATGTGTATGTAATCTTAGCCGATTGAATTTTGTTTGTGTGCAGCGCGATGCATCAGTCGAGCGTCTTTGGCTGAGGAGCGTGTACCGTAAAACTAATAAAGTTAGCATCATTATCAAAGAATCACAGATTCATTTATCCGTCGATTTTTTTACCTCTAAGCATACATGAGAACAAATAAGGAATGAAACACACAAACAGAGATAGAAACGAATACATACAATATGAAAAAGTTACAGCGAACATCCAAAGTTCAGGGAAGCTTTACACAGTAGTGTGCATCATTCCGTCATGTTCGTAATACGATCGCATATTTGATTAATTTCATATTTCAATTTATACGAAAAGCTGCACGTCCAATGTTGGTAATATAGCGACTAGACTGCACTTATTCCAGTGAGTTTGGCAATGATTCGGAGGCTGTGATGTTATAAGCATAAATGACTGCATGTTTTGCACGGCAGAAGAATCGCTATAATCAGCAGTCATCACGTTACACAGCAACAGATTGACTGGCTGAAATGCTGGGAATATTAAGGTCAGAGTTGGAAGGAGTGAAAGAAATACAGGAATTGTAACGGAAAGAACATGCATCAAACTACATCAAAACAAAAACTCTTCAATTTAAATGAGTCACTCAAAAGCGCTTCACACGCTATACGGAAGAACGTAGTCTGTCCTAGTCGAATAACCCATGGGTCGTTAGTTCTGCGTCCAAAGGCCATGTTGGTAATCC
>NW_017386002.1:92009-96812 GCF_000237925.1 Schistosoma mansoni
CAGACGGGATTTCATCATTTCTCTACAAATATGGTGGTCCAGATATCCAACTTCTTCTCCTTAAGCTGTTTACTCTCTCTATGGAATCAGGCTCTTATCCTGACCGTTGGAAAACCGCGTACATCATACCACGTTACAAATCCGGAGATAAGACTGACATGAACAACTATCGGCCAATAAATATTACTCCAGTTATCTCTAGGATTATGAAAAAAATTATTAGTGACGAACTACCCAACTATTTATTGACTGAACAATTTATTGATGATTCGCAACATGGATTTCTTAAAAATCGATCCTGTATGACATGTCATTTTAACTTCTTTAATTTAGTCTATTCGCTTCGTAGCCAAGGATATCTAGTATTAGTGCTATACCTGGACATTTCTAAGGCCTTCGACATGGTCAACCACCAACTTCTCATAGGTAAACTCGCATCTTATGAGGTACTCCGACGACTTGTCGTTTACTGAACAGATAATGAAACAAACGTCCAAGTCTCAACGCCTTATAGGTTTCATAACTCGAAACCTTCATAACAGCGAATCTCGTATTCTAATGTACAAAGTCTGTGTTCGACCACTCCTCGAATACTGCGCGTTTCTCCCTATTAGCACGCGCATAAAGGATAAATTAAGACTGGAATCAGTACAGAGACGATTTATATTTCGTACTCTTGGAACTGATAGTGTCTTGACATATAATTCGAGGTGTAGTAAACTAGGGCTTGACCCTTTATGGATGAGGAGACTCAAACTTAACCTTATCTTCTTTTTCAAAATACTTAACAAACTCTCCTTCACATCCAGTCAGGAGATTCAATATGCTAAAGCCCCACATTACGACATTCGTAACTCCTTGTCTTTAGCGAAACAAACATATTCTAGATCTTCTCTCTACATGAATTACTTTACCTGTGAGTTTTCTATGCTCTGGAATAATTTACCCCAAACTATCCGTATGTTAAACTCACTGTGGTGTTTAAATAAATCAATGACTTCTTCGTATTGATGACTGTTGTAATTTTGAATTCCAAATACAATACATTCGTTCGGGCTCTTCTGATACTTCTTGATTAAATTGCGTTATTCCTGGGATTACTAGTTTATACTACAATTCAAATACTTCTAATTATCATATTGGCGTCGCGATTGAGCCTGTAATGGAACGGTTGGATATAAATTCAGGTTTTAATGCTTTTGAGGAGTACAGTTATCTCCCCACCATCATGTTTGCTGGTCAGTAACGCCACCCTCCCTCCTTTTATGATGTTAGGCTCTCTTACGTTTGTGGTCGGTATGAATATTGCTTTTATCAAGAACCTTATTTGGAATACACTGTCTCTACAAGTTCCATGTTACAAGCAAATCAGATGGTAATAGCATTTGTATTATGGGTTAGATATCCATTTAATATATCGTACTACTATGAAGATAACTAATGGTAAAGGTTAGAAGAGACAAGTCAGATTATATGTGTTTAAGAGATGGTAAGGGCTAATAGCAGACCAGAGGATATGATAGTAAATATTGTAAAATTTTCAGGGTAAGAAAAAATAAAACATTGAACAACTCACAAGAATTTAGGACATGAGCTTCTTTTGATCGGCCTTAGTTGGTCAGCATCCATAAGATTAGTGGGTTATCTGTCTACTTGTAATAAAAAAAATAAAAGGACATGACACTTAGGAAGAATAATTTGGATTTATCCATTAGAGAGATTCGGAAACTGAAAATGAGGGTTAGGAGCGGAAGGCCATGGTTAAAAATCAATAAATAGTGGGGAAGGATAAAGCATGTTTTCTTTAGTTCTGCTATATTCATACTAACGACAATGGAGTTCGTTATATTCTTGTTCCGTCTAGATATTGGGCGGTCCATAATAAAGTGCCTCATTGGTAGACGGGAGTTCAAGGAATAGTTGGTGAAGTTCTTTAGAGTTTAGTAACAAGGTTATTAGTCTTTTAAATTTGGTAAAGGTGTCACAGTTACGGATAGGTATTGGCAACCTGTTCCACAATAAACTATACCGAACTGTAAAAAACCTACAACGCATTTTTTTGGTGTTTTTCGGTAAATAGTGTATATGCATTGTTTCTTAGTCTATAGGCTGGGTCATTGATCATAGTTGGACAGGAGGTTAGGAATGACAGTCCATTTATTGCTTTGTAGAGAAATATCAGATTGTTCCTTAACCTACGGTGTCATAAAGATTCTAAAGAGAGGTGCTTACATCTACTTGTGTAATCAAGAGTGGTGTCACTTCCTAGCAGTTGGCGTGTAAAGCGTCTTTGAACATCTACTCTTATTTTGTCAGTGGTATTCATATTAGAGAAGATAAAAGAGCAGTATTCTAAGGAAGGTCGTACACATATTTTGTAGAGGGTAAGCTTGGCATCTGTCGTGAAGAAATTTTTTGTTATGAAGCCAATTAGACGTCTGGCTTTAAAAATAATAATATAGGAGGAGTGTGCTTTAAAGTTTTGGCTTCCTGTGTAATTTATTCCTAAATTAAATGGGCTGGAATGGTCGAATGGGTGACGACAGATGTTAAATAGCCTACATTTACAGAACCCATATAATCTAGCTCACGAATATTATCCAGTAAATTTAGGTAAGTCGCAACAATTGGTAAACAAATTTTGAGCAGGGTAGCCTGTTCCTTTCCAGAGCTGTCGTTCGATAAGGTTTGCATCAAATCATCATGTGTTATATGTGGAGAAAGTCACATAATTAATAAACGTTCTCGATTCTCGACATTAGCAGTCAACAATAGATGGGCGAAGGCAAGAGAAATAGGTCCTTCTTTCTTTGTCTTAGAACGGGTCACGGATTAGTGGATTGTAAAGCCCTTGTAGTGTGTATTATAAAAACTATTATCAGGACCGGCATCACTCACTGTTGCATAAACCCATAAGACTTGATAGTTTCGAGTGAGAGATTAAAAGAGAGTCCTTTTGGCTACATAGAGCCAACAGTAGAGAGTGTTTTTCTGGGTCTAACCCCTGCACACTTCAGGGCTGCAGATAAGAGAGTTTGTAGATATGTCTTTCTAGACAATGGCTCAGATACTACTCTGATTAATTGAAATACCGTTGGCGGATGCGACGATCACCCTCAACACAGTAAGAGGAGATATATTGGTCATATCGATGACCAGGACTTTTTAAGTATACTTATTAGACGATAACCAATGCATACTTATCTAACAGGCTGTTGTAGTAAATGACTTGCTGGTTCATAGTCCAAGTTGACATGTGGAGGACAGTGCTAAGAAACGACCACATCTTATGGATTCACATTGGCCGGAGTCAGTGAACGGCGAAGTTATGTCACCTATTGGTTGTAATGTGCTTGAAGCAAATTGGGTTCTAGGTCAAAGGATAGGTGGAGGAGGGATTTCTTTTGCTATGAGAACACTGCTATAATTGGTTCTTTCCTAACCAACAGGTTATAACAAGACTGATAAAGCCATTGCAAACCATATTTCTCAAACTTATAACCCCGTAGAGCAGGTAAAGTATATATACATAAATATATAAATGTGAATTCGCTGACGCCCATTCCTCTGATAAATGATTATATTTGAATGATTCAAAACAATGGACATAGTAGAGCGCGGCACTTATTTTGATGAAAGTCACTGTGTTATTTCTTTGCCTTGCAAGATAGAAATAAATGTGGTTTAAAGTAGTTACGCTAAAGCCAAACGAAAGTCTTAGACAACGACCAGTATGCAATAAAGACCTTCAGGAAAGTTACACCTGTGCTATGCGACAGACTGGTTGTAGTCCTAGTTTTACAACTCTATCCGGTCACCACTGCAGATGGTGTTTGCCCTATTATGCTGCTATTAAACTTAAGAAACCAAGGGCGGTGATATTGGTGCTGGATTTTGCTGCCAATGTGGCTGGCTAATCCTGCCTGGGTTCAAATACGACGGCAGACTTAGTTGGTATCTCGTCGTGTTTCCGTAGGGAACCAGTTGCCACTCATGCGGATGTACAGAGATGTTCATGCAATTAAAGGTCTAGAAGACCGATTGTAGATAACTAAGTTACCTATGGTGGCCAGATGATGATCTTGCGAAACACTAGATGACACAACAACACAAAGGCTATAACTGATCTGAAAAGAGGAAGAGCAGCTGGTCCTGATGGATTGGTTCCAGAGGTCTTTAAATATGGTGGCCCAATTTTAGCGACTAGGCTGACTAATATTCTGGCTAAAATCTGGGAATTGGACGTAATCCCATCTGGCTGGTCACAATCACTTATTGTCCCAATATACAAGAAGGGGCCAAAATCATCCTGCGATAACCACAGAGGGAGTAGTCTGACTAATAAGCATCCAAAATACTTGCCTCAATAATTATCGGGCCCCTAACTAAGACTCGTGAACTGCAAACACGAGAAAATCATGATGGCTTCAGACATGTTCTTCACTGTATCGATCACATTTTTAATAATCTATTTAAAAAACACATAAATATTGGTACAAAGGAGGCACCAGATACATATGCGCCACACAAATCGAATGAGATTTGTGTGAGGGCTGTGATACTGCCCATGTTTCCAAACTGAAGCATGTGGTTTTTTTAGGGGACCACACCCAGAGCCTTTGACCTAAAGATCTGATCCACAAAGCAGTGAAGCATCGTGAAGAGATGCAGTTCCATCGTTGCCGGTGACGAACGATTGATTAATACGCCATTTGTCCCATCGGGATTCTGAGGCCCATGTGCACCATTGGTTTGTAATCAGGGTTTTTCAACTCCCCTAGTTGGACACTCCACATCCACCAA
>NW_017386002.1:97012-99626 GCF_000237925.1 Schistosoma mansoni
CTACAGGATTGCCGTGTTATGGTGTTCATGCTCTGCTACTCAACTCAATATTCTTCTTAATTACACAGAACCTGATTTATTATCATTCTCTTGTCACCATTATATCTTTTATTTTTTTCCTTTCTTTTTTTCAAATATGGGAAATGTTATGCTAACATTATCGAAACTCGTGTTCTATTGCACTTCTGATAAAACCCAAAGTGGTTTCTTCCCTAAAGAAGACTCTGTTCGCTATGATGGATGATTTGGCTAGTGCTTTATGTCACTTTACTGACCCGGTAGAACTCCAACATCAAGTTCAGAGGCTATTTTAAACACGATTGCATGTTCCTAACACGTATGGATTACTGATAAAATGATGACAAACATGCTGTCGCAGATAAATCTACTGTTTGAAATTTTTTACTACATATTATTCCGAAGTCAATTAAACCGAAAAACTGGGATGAAGAGATATAAGGATACACTTCTAGAAGTATTAATGTGTATGTAATCTTAGCCGATTGGATTTTGTTTGTGTGCAGCGCGATGCATCAGTCGAGCGTCTTTGGCTGAGGAGCGTGTACCGTAAAACTAATAAAGTTAGCATCATTGTCAAAGAATCACAGAGTCATTTATCCGTCGATTTTTTTACCTCTAAGCATACATGAGAACAAATAAGGAATGAAACACACAGAGATAGAAACGAATACATACAATATGAAAAAGTTACAGCGAACATCCAAAGTTCAGGGAAGCTTTACACAGTAGTGTGCATCATTCCGTCATGTTCGTAATACGATCGCATATTTGACTAATTTCATATTTCAATTTATACGAAAAGCTGCACGTCCAATGTTGGTAATATAGTGACTAGACTGCACTTATTCCAGTGAGTTTGGCAATGATTCGGAGGCTGTGATGTTATAAGCATAAACGACTGCATGTTTTGCACGGCAGAAGAATCGCTATAATCAGCAGTCATCACGTTACACAGCAACAGATTTACTGGCTGAAATGCTGGGAATTTTAAGGTCAGAGTTGGAAGGAGTGAAAGAAATACAGGAATTGTAACGGAAAGAACATGCATCAAACTACATCAAAACAAAAACTCTTCAATTTAAATGAGTCACTCAAAAGCGCTTCGCACGCTATACGGAAGAACGTAGTCTGTCCTAGTCGAATAAACCTTGGTTCGTTAGTTCTGCTTCCAAAGTCCATGTTGGTATTCCGGTTCTCAAACGATCAGCAACCACCAGCTGATAAACACCAGAGTATCTGGCAAGCGCTGTAGGATTACTGTAATGTCGGTAATGGACAGAGAAAAAATGCACTGAGATGCACTTATATACATACTGCAAGTCATGTCTCCAATGTTAGTGTAATAGGTCGACAAGGCAAAATTAGTTCTAGGATCACCTAAGCGGAGTTGCAAGAAAGGCAGTAGAAGGAAAGAAAAATGTTAGAAATTACAGAGTTGAAGGGTGAACAGAGGAAACAACTACCGTGAATTCGAAGAGAACATGGATCCCTAAGGTTTAACGAAAACATTAGCGACGAAGTGTCTTATACCTCCACTCGTGATGACAGACGACATGAATACATTCGTTTTTCTGTTAGCCATTCTCATCATGAACTTGGAAACTAGTTCGCTCCAGAAAAGAATAAAGAGAGGTGACCTTTTCATCTCTTAGTGTGCACCTTGATTTCCAAAGGGTAGAACTAAGTAGTTTTGATGGTCAACCAGCGAAGTACTGGAGATTTAAAGGATAGTTTGAGCTATATGTTGTGTCCATGGTCTAAGATGATGGTCACCAGCTCCTATTCCTATTACATAATTGGAAGGGGACGGCTCGAGGGGCCAAGGAACAATGCATCACATCTACACCATCGTCCAGTTTTTGTAGAACATGAGATATACTGAAATGGTCGTTTGACGTGACACATAAATTTAACCTAGCCTTGCTAAAATTTTTGATCGAAGGTTCTAGTTTACAGAATAATGACGGAGGAACTCTGTCTAGGGTAGAAATAAAAATGGAAAATTCTATAGTCTTAGAACAAATGGATTACTCAGAGGATCTCAGCTCTCTAGGAACTCTAGGAAGTTGCTTTCGTCAATAATAATAATAATAATTTATTCTCAAATAACAGATTGTTACATGAGGCATGCCGGTTTACAGGCAAAAACAAGTTATTAAAGAAGTTACAATTTTCACTGTTGAAAATTACTCAGCTGGGTTGATATTTCATAAGATATGAATGTAAATGGATTTCATAAGGAACATGTCAATATCAATATCACACTTGGCGCACTTTATGGAGGTAGCGTTGCAACATACAACTGATGGTCGAGATTAGATACATGCGAAGTTGGGGGCTTTTAGAAGTTTAGAACTTATATCCATCCAGAATATCGGAAGCATTAATAACGGTGTAGGACTAAGTCACCCTTGCCGTATCTGTTTTCGGTGGAGTATCTGCAGGAGGCTGAAAAAGGTGTAAGAAAAAGGAAGAACGAAAAGCAGAACACACAATATTCATGGAGGAATAGTTAAGGTATAACCATTTAGTCTATTTGTCTGTTACTGAAGTACTTATTAGGTAAGAACATACTAATGTGTTAAAGAAAAAT
>NW_017386002.1:100049-125159 GCF_000237925.1 Schistosoma mansoni
GAGACTATATGCGTATGGCCATGTGAGAGCATTTCGAGAGGAAGGGTGGCCTTTCCCCACTGTCGACCGTACCAGGGCATTTGGAGGCATTGACCATATATTCAATATTCGTCAAGTTTTAGAACACAGAACTCCGCCTGTAGCTCCTCTGGGGGTTGCTGCCGGTCCCAAGCCCACACAAAGGAGGAGGGTTGGACATGGGGTTAGCGACCCCATCCCGTAGAAAATCAACTCGCTAAAAAACGCTAACAAGAAAAAATCTTTCAAACTCTGACCTGGGAGTAGAAGGAATAATTATGACGTCTCATGATGAAAGTCGAGTTCATTCGGAAGTCATGAGGCCGATGCACCTTCTTACAACCAGAGCGACAATTTTATAGGTACATGGAATGTCCGAACAATGTGGGAGACCGGAAGAGTCTTCCAAATTGCTGCAGAAATGAGAAGATACAACCTGGAGGTGCTTGGAATCAGCGAAACACATTGGACGCAGGTTGGACAACAACGACTGTCTTCAGGAGAACTTCTGTTATACTCCGGTCATGAAGAAGAAAATGCCCCACATACACAGGGAGTGGCACTGATGCTGTTCAGAAAAGCACAAAATACACTTATAGGATGGGAATCTCATGGACCAAGGATCATCAAAGCCTCCTTCAAAACAAAGAGAGAGGGTATTACAATGAACGTCATCCAATGCTATGCGCCTATCAACGACTACGATGAAGACGCTAAAGACCAATTCTACGATAGGCTGCAGTCGAGAAGTGCCCAACCAAGGACCTGACAATTCTGATGGGAGATTTCAATGCCGAGATTGAAATGGACAACACTGGATACGAAGAAGTCATGGGACAACATGGACTGGGAGGAAGGAACGAAAATGGTGAGAGATTTGCAAACCTATGTGCCTTCAATAAACTGGTCATAGGTGGCACCATATTTCCACACAAAACCACTTGGATTTCACCGGATCACACTACACAGAATCAAATCGACCATATGTGCATCAACAAAAAGTTCAGGAGGACGAACATATTCACCATAGCCCTCAGCAACAGATTCCAGGCCTTTCATGATCTACTCAACGGAGAGGGAACTACCATGGAGATCAACTGTAAAAGTATCAAGGAGTCGATCGTTTCAACATGTCAGGAGGTTCTGGGCCAAAAGAAGCACCATCACAAGGAATGGATCACTGTTGGTACACTGGATAAGATTGAAGCAAGGAGGAACAAGAAGGCAGCAATCAATATCAGCCGAAAAAGAGCGGAATAGCCAAGGCATAAGCCGAATACACAAAGGCAAACAAGCAAGTGAAGAGGAGCATCAGAACCGACAAACGTAAATATGTGGAAGATTTAGCAACGACAGCGGAAAAGGCTGCAAGAGAAGGAAACATGAGACAACTGTATGATACAACAAAGAAACTTGCTGGAAATTACCGTAAGCCAGAAAGACCAGTGAAAAGCAAAGAAGGCAAAGTAATCACCGACATTGAAGAACAACGAAACAGGTGGGTAGAACACTTCAAAGAACTCTTGAATCGACCAGCTCCACTGAACCCACCCAACATCGAAGCAGTAACCACAGACCTCTCAATCGATGTTGGCCCACCAACAATTGAAAAGATCAGCATGGCCATTAGACAAATCAAGAGTGGCAAAGCAGCAGGATCAGACAACATTCCGGCAGAGGCACTGAAAGCAAATGTAGCAGCAACTGCAAAGATACTCCACATCCTCTTCAGTAAGATTTGGGATGAAGAACATGTACCAACAGACTGGAAAAAAGGACTTCTGATCAAGATACAATAGAAAGGTGATCTTAGCAAGTGCGACAACTACAGGGGCATCACTCTCCTCTCAATACCAGGAAAAGTCTTCAACAGAGTATTGTTAAACAGGATGAAGGATTAAGTGGATGCCCAACTTCGAGATCAACAAGCTGGATTTCGTAAGGATAGATCGTGCACAAATCAAATCGCAACTCTACGCATCATTGTGGAACAATCGATCGAATGGAATTCATCAATCTACATCAACTTCATCGACTACGAGAAGGCATATGATAGCGTGGACAGAACGACACTATGGAGGCCTCTTCGACACTATGGTGTGCCTGAGAAGATAGTCAATATCATATGGAACTCCTATGATGGATTAAACTGCCAAATCGTCCAGGGAGGACAACTCACAGACTCATTCGAGGTAAAGACCGGTGTTAGGCAAGGTTGCTTACTCTCACTCTTTCTCCTGGTGATCGACTTGATCATGAAGACATCAACATCTGGAGGTAATCACGGGATGCAGTGGACAGGCAGGATGCAGCTTGACGATTTAGACTTCGCGGATGATCTGGCTCTTCTATTACAAAGGCAACAACAAATGCAGGAGAAAACGACCAGTGTAGCAGCAGCCTCAGCAGCAGTAGGTCTCAATATAAACGAAGGGAAAAGGAAGACTCTCCGATACAATACAACATGCACCAATCTAATTACACTTGACGGAGAAGCTTTGGAGGATGTGGAAACCTTTACATATCTGGGCAGCATCATTGATGAACACGGTGGATTAGATGCAGATGTGAGGGCGAGGATCGGCAAAGCAAGAGCAGCATACTTACAACTGAAAAACATCTGGAACTCAAAACAATTGTCAACCAACACCAAGGTTAGAATTTTCAATACAAATGTCAAGACTATTCTTCTGTATGGGGCAGAGACGTGGAGAACTACGAAAGCCATTATCCAGAAGATACAAGTGTTTATTAACAGCTGCCTACGCAAGATACTTTGTATCCGATGGCCAGACACTATCAGCAACAAGTTACTGTGGGAGATAACAAACCAGATTCCAGCAGAGGAAGAAATCAGGAGGAAGCGCTGGAAGTGGATTGGGCACACTTTGAGGAAATCACCCGATTGCGTCACAAGACAAGCCCTCACATGGAATCCTGAAGGTCAAAGAAGAGGAAGACCAAAGAACACATTACGCCGAGAAATAGAGACAGATGTGAGAACAATGAACAAGAACTGGATAGAACTAGAAAAGAAGGCCCAGGACAGAGTGAGTTGGAGAATGCTAGTCGGCAGCCTATGCTCCATTGGGAGTAACAGGCGAAAGTAAGTAAGTAAGTTCAGAACACAGGCATGTTTATCGGCGTCCGACAATGATAGTTTTGTCTTGACTTGAAAGCAGCATTTGACTGTGTGGACTGAGAGGCTCTGTGGCAGTGTCTGTCATTCAAACGTGTACCTCAGAAGTACATAATCCTTGTGAAGGCTCTTGACTTGAACACTACCAGTCGAATGAAAGCCTATGGCGAACTGTCATATGATTCTACAACCTCAAGTGGTGTCCATGAAGATTGTCCACTATCCCCATTTTTGTTTAACTTCATTATAGACCTATTGCTGGAAATAACACTCTAGTCGACTGAATTTTCAGGAACTGATCTTCTACCAGGAGGTTCACTTATCGACTTCGAATACACAGATGATAAAGTTCTGTTTGGTGAAGACGCTGGCAAAATGCAGAGTCTTCTGTTGGAACTGAGTAATAATGCCAGGATGTTTGGGATGCGTTTCGCCCCATCTAAATGTAAACTGTTACTCCAGGACTGGCCTGCGTCAACACCTGAACTAAGGATAGGGATTGAAGTAGTTGGGCGCAACGACAACGTCACTTATCTTGGAAGTCTGATCAACCCTAATGGGTTGTTGTCTGACGAAGTCTCTGCACGGATTCAGAAACCTTGTTTGTCTTTTGCCAACTTACGTCACCAATGGTGAAGGCGAGATAACCGTCTATCAATTAAGGTACAAATATACTGCGCAGTAGTTCGTTCTGTTCTAAATTACTGCTGTGAAACATGTTCATTAAGCGTAGAAGATACTCGTAGGTTACTAGTATTTGAATACAGATACCTTGGAAATATTGCTCGCATCTGCTGGAATCACCGGGTAAATAATAGTGAATTTAGACACAGGGTATTAGGAAATGATGGTCTGAGTCATGTTGGCAGATGCAGACTATCTGGTTGGGGTCCGCGTGACTATCGTAGCCCAATGGTTGGAGACTCTCTGTGACATGGCTCAGAATAGATCACAATGGCACAGGTGTGTACACTCTTTATCTTCCCTTAAACCTTAAGATTAAAATTGCTTCATATCTGTCTTTCTTCTTGTACTATATCCTTATATACAACCTTTCTTTTATATATTACCATCACTAAATTAACTACTATGAATTCGGTGTTCATCTTGTTGTACTAATGAGGTCTCGTAACTTGGACTGACGCATATACGTGCTTGGACCTACGTTGTAGCTGACTAACTGATTGAGATTTTTGGTACAATATCGAATTCATGTCTGTTCCATCCACTAGGCCTAGTTGTTTCAATATACCTTCCTGCAAAGCAACTTATACAAAACCTTTGGGAGTCACACATTGGTTGTGACCAGCTTTTGAGTGCTAGTGTTTTGTCATCGTGGAACTATTGCTTTAAGTTGGTGTGAAAGCTCGGGATAATTGACATTCCTTCAGTTATAAGAAATGAGAACAGAGAGAACTTTGGGAAAAATGAGTTACATTTTTGTAGTCACTTTGAAACAGATTAAATTGCAGTGGCTTACTTGTGGAACATCCCTAAGCACAAACCTCAGGACAGCTCTTTGCTCTATGGTAAGGTCAGAGTTGCACCTATAAAACTAGTAACTGTGCTTATATTAGGGTTGGCAGAAGCTGCATTGTGGAGATTCGAATAGAAATCTTCCACATATATTTGTTAAGACTGACTTCAGGACGGATTCTTTGATAGTCCTCTACCATGTGTGTAACGGAAAGAGGACGCTAAGCCCCCTACAGCATTTTGTTGGACAGTACTATCATTTACTTGTTCCCTCTCCCTATCATGTATTTTAAACTTTATTCATATCTCACTTAACTACACATTGCGTTTTTCAGTCTTCCCGTTTGGACTTTTATTATTTGACTTTGAGTAAAGACTTATCTTTTGTCACCTAATTTTTCTGTTACATGTTGCCGGACTATTAACAATAAGGTCATGTTCAACTAGGCCAAGATCATGGTGTGGTTCAGTGTGTGACTGTTAACCTTCGACTGTCTGCTTCAAAGATTGCTGGAATCCCTTCGGATAAACATCTGGTCCCGTCTTGTTGGGAATAGTTTTATTGATTCTCAACGCGTAAGTTTGTGTGCAGAAAGTATAGCCCAAAGTACGCTGTGTATGAACCTTTGATGTGTTTGCAGCACGTTGTTAAGGCCGAATGACATGTATTCACAATCGAACAGCCCATGATTCATTGTAGTAGCTGCCTTGGAGATATCTTGCCGAGCTACTGGGGTATTGTGGTTTGCCTTGAAGTCAATTGTAGTAGATTTGCTCATACTCTGTAGGCCGTTTATAAATCCTACTCTGATTTCCTGAAAGATTCGAACTTGCAACCTATGCTATACAAAACTGCAGATCACTAACGTAGATGATCTATGTCGAATAATTGAGGTCCTACTGCAGTTAGACAGGAATAGTGTGACAAACCAGCCATTTATTTATTTATTTTATTTGAACACATAAATATTGATACAAGGGGTCACTAGATATATATGCGCCACACAAAAAAAATGAGAAAGGTACAACCGGAAGAATTCTTTCAGTTATGGAAGTAACAACCACTTTTTATGAAGTAAGTAAAAGGTTACAGCAGGATCACAACTGGTTTCAATCCGAGCCATATCTGATAACGTCTCTAGCCACTGTGTTACACCATCTCTTGGACCCCAGCCACAGAGTCGTGAAGGACCGATAGAAGCCAGTTCTGTACAGCTTTCTTTCATACCACGAGATCAAGTCATACACTGACCACCACTTAACTTTTTCCAACCAGTCCCAGCATCGGCAAATAATCCAAGACGTGGCATCCTCTGGAACGACATTCGTAGAACATGTCTAAGCCACCGAAGTCGATGTTTGAAGATGGATTATCGTCTGTGCGCTCGAACACACAATGCACCACTATCATGGACTTGCCACTGGATGTCAGCAAATCTTCGGAGACAACGATGATCAAATACAGAGAGTTGCTTAACATCCTCAAATCAGAGAGGTCAGGTTTCACAAGGATAGAGCAGAACTTCTCTCACCAACGCATTGTGGATCCGACCTATTACAACCAGACTAACATAACGAAAGTGCCGATGATGGCCCAGATTGGCATAAGCCATTCTGGCTTTCACTTTACGTGATCAGATCCCATCATTCACGCTAACAGTAGCACTTATGCAGTTTCCTAGATTTACGAACTTCTCGACTGCTCCTATCTGCTCACTATCCAGGGTGAGTGCAGGATGAGGGTTCTGCCGGTCTTGTAAAAGTACTTTACTTTTGGAAGATGGGAAGCAGGTGTCATACCTACGGGCACTGACTGCCAACTGATTAAGTGTGAATTGCATGGCTTGAACATTATCGTACGGTAAGATATTGTAATCCGCATAATCAAAGTCAAGAAGTCTGTCTTCAGGAAACAGATCCACACCACCATTTCCTACATCCAACAGAGCTGTTTCCAGAACATCATCGAAAGCAAGGTTGGAGAGTAACGGTGGGATTCGGCAACTCTGCCTAACCCCATTGCTTGAATGGAACAATGGAGAGAGGTGGTTGTATGCCTTCACTTTGCCTGAGGTGTTTGCATATAGGGCCTGTAAGATGTTACCAAACTTTTCAGGCACACAATTCAACAAACAATCCCAGAGAATGGTCCTGTTCAACGAATGGAAGGCGCCCTCAATATCAATAAACACTACGACTGTTGGCCTGTGATAAGTATGACGGTGTTCTGATATTTGGCGGAGGGTGAGGATATAATCAATACACCCTCGACCAGAACAAAAACCAGCCTTCTCATCGAGAATCAATCTTTCTCGTGTTTTGAACAATCTATGAAGTATGATGAAAGTCAATAATTTGGACTCGATCGGAAGTAGACATATCCCTCGACAGTTGTCATAGGAACTACGGTAACCCTTACTAAAGATAGGGACAAAAATCGACTCATTTCATGACGTTGGAACACTATAACTGTCAGGCCTTTGTAAACAACTCAGTTAATTCCTTAGCCGGAAAATCACCACCATCTTTAAAAAGAGCTGGAGGTAAGTCATCTGGGCCCGGTGATTTGTAGCGTTTCAAAATTTAGAGTCCCTTGGAGACTTCCGCCTTATTTGGTGGGGCAATCGTCACAGGCCATGGAGGGCAGGACAATGTGGTCGATGTTGCAGGAGCAGCAGGCCAGTTGAACTGCCCTCCAAAGAATTCTGTCCATCGTCCAAGAAGTAGGTGGATGTTAGTGATTGGCATCCCGTCATCCTCACAGATTATTTCACTCACAGCAGACTTCTTGCTGCCAGTGGCTCGGATGTGTTAGGAGAGCTTCCGGCAGTTAGCAGATGCAGCTGCTGCTTCCAACTCATTAGCACAACTTCGAAGTCACACCTCGTGTTCAGCACTTGACGTGGATTTCTTATTCGATGCTTCAAGGCATTATAGTTGCTTTGACCTTACAACACCAAGGACGTTATTATGAAAATATATTGGTAAGAGTGAGTATATGCAAGATAGTGAGACCATCACCTCATGGTCCAGTCCATGGCATACGATCAACTGATGTGTTGGCTGTCTTAGAACTTGACGGAGGTCTGTGAGCTGTTCAACATTCAGTGCCCCAACTCCCGGATTATTGGGTTAGGACTCAGTGACATTTCGTCCATAAATTATAGTCTCGCCGAACTGTATCCTACCTCTCAGACGCATATACTACAGCGATTCGTGTCTGGCCATAAGGCACTTTGTATGCTGAAGGTGAAGACGGGATTGGGTGAGTGAGAAGGGCTGGAAAAAGAAAAGAACAATGAGGAAGGTGAGCCAGCCATCCAGCAGACACACAAAATACTCCTATATCTAATCGGGAAAGCATCAGACAACAATCAGCAAAAGCAAGCCTCAGATCAGAGCACTTGAAGTCTAAAGTAGAAGCAAATAGTTTGACACGCCATAGGTTACAAGAGACAAATATCCCATAAAATCTACCAAGTAACTTCTTAGTTCAATTGAACCTATCCAAAATTATCAGTTGTAAATATTTACATATAAAATGCTGACGGAGATTTCCAGTAATTCTCTACCAGGTGACAGAAACGGAACTCCAGATTCGAACGATTTGACTTCGGTTTTTAAACTTTCTGAGAATGTCCTATCAGACGATCAGGATCCAAAAGTGCAGAATCATAATAGGGAATTATAGCAGATTGAAAAGAATAACAACAAATTATTTAGAATATGTAGTAATCTAAGTAACGTTTCTGCCCGCACAGTTTCTATATATGTTCTTATCACAGATGCTGGGATATGAATTCGTCAGTGTGTTTACCTTGGTTTTCAATAGTCATGTTTAAGAACTTGAATGACTGTTTTCAGTAAAGAAAAGTTAACTTACTTGGTCATATAAACTTTTACAGTTTTGTTTTATCGTGTGTCTAGTCCTCAATACAGCGTGGGTAGGTTGAAAAGTTTGTTTTCGGTTTCATCCAGAATCGCACTGTCTCTATCGTATTTTATATTAGAGGAGTGTCTTTTCACAAGTACGTCGAGTTGTTACTATTCCCTCATTCATTCAGACCGGTTGCACACATTTTCATGTCCGTTTTCAGTTTCCCTACACCTAATTAAATCTGTACTGTTGTCTAGGCTCGGGTTACAGCATTTCTAACCAAATATAAAGTGGGTGGTCAATTCAAAAGAGTTGATGAAGTGACTTTAGTGCGTGTTGAACCTTGGTGGACAATACATTGAAGTATACAATCATCAATGTACCGCTCTTAAATTCACATGCCCAACTTTTACAGATAGTAGTTTACTATTCTTATTTATGTCCATTAGAACTCTCATTGAGTTATTAACTTCTGAGCCTTAACTTTGAGAGAATCTAATGCATTGGCTTAAACTTGTTTTAAGCTGAGACTTAACATAATCAGTACTTATACTCCAAACGTTTACGCCGACTATTAAGGTTGATAACTCTTAACAACCTGCAATTCTGTAACATAGTGTAGGAATAACACGGCACTCAATACTGCAACTTTTAGGACTGCTATACACTTAATGGGTAGACATACCGTTTTCGAGCCAGGTGATGCATCTATCCTGCCCCTTTCGTATGCATCTGAGGTAGGTTAGAAAAGCAGCGTGGTTCCTGAACAATTTCTGCGTGAGAAGACAATCAATGTTGCAACCCTTCAGGGCGTAATAGTCGGCAAGATCTTAGGCTACTAAGCAAGCGAACAACGCGAGTTTTTCAGTTTCATTTTGGGAAGAACAGGTGGCTAGTTGGTTTGTGTTAGTCATGACAAAGGTGGTTTCTCAGTTGGTACAACTTTTTTTTGAGAGCGTCGACAGATGGATCTTAAACCACGTGTTGAGTTACTGAGTTCCCAAGCCGTTAAAATTGGAAACTCTGGCCATGTTGCCTAATCTACTGGGGATGCTGAGTGCTTAATATCCATATTTGCTTTCCAGACGCTAGGTCTGGGTTGGGCTGACACATGGTCGTTATCGATAACTATAAAGAAATCAAAGTTTAGAACTGCATAGTTACTTTTACCTAGGGGTGGCATGTAATCAAGGTTTGTGACGTCATCCTCGTGACTGGTCAAAAGATCTAGTAAGGATAGTTCAGAGTCCGGGTCGTACCTAGTTATTTCTTTCACATGTTGCACTTCAGTACATATGATAACCACATAAACTGGTTTCTGTTCGAATGACCTTTCTGATGATTCAATTCTCTGATTTTTCCATTCTACCGTAGGTGAGTTGTAGTCTAAGGTTAAAAATCGACCATCTAGCAAGACATTCATTTCACAGCATGAACTGTGGTAGAACAAACCAATCAGCAGCTCTTGCCCTTTGCTTTTCAAGCATCAACTAACTAAATCAAACGTCCCACTCTTATGAGATACCTAGTCAATTACCGTAAACGGTATAGTATTTCTAATGAGTAACTCCGGCTATAGCACCTGAATTTGATGTGAGAGGACGAAAAGCGAATGTCCGGCGGTTTAACTGGGTTGGTGGATGTGGTATCCACCTAGGGGAGTTGAAAAACCTGATTCAAAAGCAATGGTGCACATGGGATCCAGGGTCCTGAAGGAACAAATGGCGTATTAATCAATCGTTCGTCACCGGCAACCATGGGACTGAATCTCCTCACGATGCTCCACTGCCTTGTGAATCAGATCTTTATGTCAAAGGCTCTGGGTGTGGCCTCCTAAGAAAACCATCTGCTTCAGTTTATGCACCTGGGCAGTATCACAGCACTCACACAAATCTCATTCGATTTGTGTGGAGCATATGTACCTGGTGCCTCCTTTGTACCATCATTTGTGTGCTTAAATAAATAAAAAATAGCCCCTCTTGAGTTACTGCCGGTCCCAAACCGAGGTAATTCAGGGGCGTTGAACATGAAATCAGCAACGGCATCACATTGAAAACTTAAGAATTTTAAAAATAAAGAAGGCCGTATGCTAGTTCATTATTGATTCTATGTCCGGCTTTTCATCACGTGAATTAACTGCCAATCGAAATACTTGTCTAATCTTAACACTGACAAATCAATGACGTTCGACCAGTATGAGTAGCTTAGCGTCCTTACTAGTTCCTTGTCCGCCTAGCCTTAACAATTGAGTCCAGAACAACAATTGCAGCTTCTGCTATGCGAATCATTTATTTCAAGCATACTCGATTTATATACCAGACAGACAGACCGCATCACATCGTAAAATAGGAAATATAATTTGTACAAGATCACGCCAAATGTAGCTGTGAACGTGGGAGACAATAATCAATAAACATAATTTACGAACAGTAATTCGTATAATAATCCATAGGTCAAAGTGAAGCTTATAATAAGATGAATATAGATACACACAATCTGGTTGATCAATAGTTAAACCATAAGAATATAAAATATTAGTCCATCAATAGGTCCCGGAAGTTACCCGTACTTTTATTATCACTAGGATAGAAAAAAACAACTCTGCTAAGTGTACACTTACCACAAAAACACTTCAAACCATTTGTACTGTGCCCTGGAAGTTGAAGCATCTTCATTTAGTAGAATTATGACATATCATGGTAAAAACCGAGACTTCGGAAGTCACGAGGCTGATGCCCCTTCTAACAACCAGAGCAACAATTAATCTAGGTACACGGAATATCCGGACAATGTGGGAGACCTGAAGGACCAATCAAATAGCGACGGAGATGAGGAGATACAAATTAACAGTGCTCCGAATCAGCCCAACTCATTGAACCCAAGCTGAACAGAAAATAATAGCTTCAGAAGAGACGCTGCAGAACTCTGGTCACGAAGAAGAAAATGCTCCACACACTCAGGAAGTTGCTCTGATGCTGTCCTAAGAAGCATGAAATGCACAGAGTGGGAATCTTGTGAATCCAGGATCACCAAAGCATCTTGTAAAACAAGGAAGTAGGGAATTACAGTGAATGTTACCTAATGCTATACACCCACGAATAATAACAATGAAGACGATAAAGATCAGGTTTAGCAGAGGCTGTAGTTGATAGTATGGAAGTGTCCAGACGAGTAGCTGACCATCCTCATAAGAGACTTAAACACCAAAGTGGTAATGACCAACACCGGGTATGAAGATATCATAGGACGAAATGGACTGACTGAGAGAAGGGAATAAAAATTGCGACAGATTTGCAAATTTGTGTGCATTCAACAAAATGGTTATAGATGTAACTATATTTGCACACAACCTCATACACAAGGCTACATGGGTCTCACCCGACCACATCACAGAGAACCAGCTTGATCATATTTGCCTTACTGTAAAATGCAGAAGGTCAGTGGAAGACGTGAGAGCCGAGAGAGGTGTGCCCCTTCTTTAATACCAAGTACCTCTCGTTAGTAGATTCGAATAATATTTAAGCAGCCTGGATTGATTTTATTTCAAATTCATTTGGTTACTTAATGTGTATACTTTTAGCAAGGTGACTCCGAAGGTATCTTAAGGCATTAGCTGACTGAGTAGCCCTTTCCATCAACTCAGTGCCATACTCTAAACAAGTTTTGGTTTCTGAGCTTTCACTCTCCTTGACTCTGGAATATAACTGACCTGTCACTATGATCAATCGGTCAGTCATACCGTGGGAGGGTATTTCTTAAGGGACCTGAAAAGGAAATTAGGTTAATATTTGTCCTAACCACCTGTGAGCGTGACCGCAGAATCCAAAAGACAACTGATTGAGGCTGGTCGCGCACGGTTGTTTTGTGGGGGATTTTTGACTCGTTAGCTCCGTTCTTCAAAGAGCCGGCGACGAAAATCCGTAAGGTGAGGCATGACATTTTTAGGGTTGACATTTTCTAACCCCTTCCTTCCTTATGAGAATGCAGCATCGCTGCAGATGCTGGGGTTCGGAGGGAAACACCTTACTGCTGTCACAGCCCTCTACAGTCAGCATTACGACTTCGTCCTCAGACCTTGAGTTGCTGCTTTTAATCTTAACGTTCTCCAATCGATCTGCCTGGCATGGTAGAACCTACAAAAACATACGTTCCAGCCAATATAGCTCGGTTGGTCACTATGAACAGTATTGAGTTTCTCAGCTACCGTTTGAGGGACTGGTTTTTCTTTAGTAACCTTATGTCGTTCCTTATTTTTGATCTGTATCCATTCATCAACTTCCATTGGAGTGGCAATCACAGTTACGTTACACATATTGTAGGATCCTGGGTGATTATTGACGACTTGGGTGGTCAGGTTTTTATTTTTCCTGCTAAAAACAAACCTAGTCTTACGATTAGGTTTTCTAGGCGTCTCCTGCTGGCTGTCATTCACAGGACGTGGGACAGAAGAAGCTTCCTTTAAGCTTTTATTCCTAATAGACCTCTTTACAGTCTGTCCTTCCTCATTTGGCCCATTTAAGTCAGTCGAGCTTGTCTGAGGTAACTCCACATTAACTTGTGTATCGACTATGCTTTTTAATACTCCTCTTAGCAGCATCCACCATTGCAATGGCTTTAGATAGCAAGCTGTTTGCGTCTGAGCGGCACTATTGACACAACCACATGCAACTATTTTCATTAGACCGTTTAAAAGCCTTAGGCGTTAGATTTGTGCAAACTTGGTGGTGCCATCCTCTGCACTCATCGCACTGCGTGCCACTTCCCACATGGTATCAATAGCCTGGGTGTTGGCAATTGCTTTTTTGCACTATCCATTCATCAATTGGAAGTTTTCTAGAGGAACGACACAAACTACACAGAGACAAGAAAAACTAATGACCACAAAAAGTGAAAAACTACAGACTGTTTTTACCGAAAGTGCAAACAAGAACAAAAAACCAATGAACTTATAAGTACAGATGATAAGTTACTTTCGAAAGACGATACTCTTGACGAATACTTTAACTAAAATAAATTCAATTAAAGTGAAAACAGTAGTTTTGATGTGTAATCCACGATCAAAACAATAAAATCAACTCAGCGAGGAAAAATAGCACCAGTCGAAAAAAGTTGCTAGCACTTATTTCGTCTACAGTATTTCATCAGTGGCTGTACTTTTAATATAAATGCCATTCAAGTGGACCTCACTAATGTAGTCTAAAGACCTCTCAGACCTAGATTTAGTCGTAGCTTGTATGTGCAAATTCCATAACTGTAACGGAAAAATTATCACTAATCAATCCTCATACTATTGTGATATTTTAGCTTTAATCTTGTAGTTAACATATTGATGACCTATACAAGTAAACTGTGCTTTTTCTTTGGTGAGATGTGAAACCGTGTTCCGATAATCAGGTCTGGATTTTTAAGAAAGTTTTTCAAAACTAGTTATCTATTATCTCGGGATAAGGCAGTTGTCATACCTCTTAAAATACAGTGCTACATGTCGCTTTACTTTTGAGGAATCCTAATGGAACTAGGGATAGACTTTTTAATTTAAATTGATTAGCGGCCTTTGCGCCAAACCGAATAAAATATGACAAGCCAACAACCATATTTTTGATGCCATGCCCATTTTCAATTCACTTGGTAGGACTCTCCGTGCACATCAAACTAAACGTTTACGATCGATTTATCTTTCATTTACATTTTACTTTCTTGAGTTTCTCAAGTCATTTAAAATATACCTTACATTATTTCATCTAAAATTGCTGCCAAATTACCAAATATTTCTGTAAAATTCCATTTTCAGGATGACAGAAGAAACTGTGGTAGAGGAAATCAATTACGAGGAACAATATGGGTATGTTAATGAGAGTTCTGTTTAGTTCAGGTTAGTGTATTTCATCAACCTTTGTGAACCAAATCCACATCCTGGACAATTCATTGTGATTACTAGACTAGTAATCTCTTGTTGTGTATCTCTCACACCACGCTTTGATATTTCCCATGGAAGCTAATTTTTCCTAGCTGTATATACATTTGTGATTAGACTTGTTTCTTACCGCCTTTTTAGGGTGCTTGTCGAAGAGAATAAAAAGTTGAAGATTGATATTTCAAGTTTGCAGTTAAGCAATCGAAGTCTTGTCAATCAGAATAGGGATGAGAAAAAAAAGGTTATGGATTGCCGTTTGCAGATTGCTGACTTAGAAGGGCGTCTTAAGGCGTTCGATGCCACAAAGCAGGAATTAGCCGATTCACAAGGACAATGTGAACGCGTACGTATGACATTAGAAAGTTGTGAAGCTAAATTAGCTGATGCTGAAAGGCGTGCAGATGAAGCATCCGGTTTAATAAAGGTAAATTTCTTTTAATTTCTTGAGTTCCCTCTTCAGATCAAGGATAGCATTATTGTAAAACAAAGTAATTTCACGAAGGAAATTGAAGAACGCTTGAGAAATATCACGGAGGAACGAGATAATTTGTTACATAAAACCTCTAATCTAGAGACGGAATTAAATATAGCTATTGTTAGAGGTGAAGATGCTGATGACTTAAAAGAACGATTGAAGGCGCTACAGGAACTTTTTGATAATTTGGTCAATGATCGGTAATTAATTTTTTCAATTAATTATTCTTTTAGTTCTGAAACAACTAGTGAGAGTGGATTAGCTGCTGCTAACGAGTATTTCAAATCCGAACAGGCTAAATCCGAAAATCGTATTGCGGAACTTAAAGAAGTTAAAAGCGGATTGGAGCAGAAGATTGAAGAATTATGTTGTGATAAAAAGCAACTGCAAATGCAGGTTTGTTTCTTTGCATTATTTTTTATAAATATACTTGGTCCCGAGGCATTCTAAAACAAAAATTCGTGCCCGCCGTCTCGAAGTTTTTACCGTGTTCTCAATTTCCCGCTTAGTTACCATGTTAGCTGTCCAAATATATTATATTTCCGTTTAAACTGGTGGTATGTAATATTAGGCCTCACGATTTGGGTGTGTATGCATCTGAATTAGATCGTCTTGTTTAGTTTATTGCAGACTCCTTAAATTATTTTTGTGGTTATTGGTAACAATTGTGTTGTCCTCACTCTCTACTGACATTTAATTTGTAAACGCATGGCTTGCATAGTCATGACATCTACACCATCCAACCAGCTTATCGAATTTACTTCGCATATATATATATATATATATATATATATAATGATTGTGAACTTATGCTAATTAAATCACTTCATGTATACCAGGATTTCGTTTCATTTTTTAAAACCTTAGTTGGAACAACAACTAGATGAATATGAGAAGCTGGGTGAGAAATGCGCAACTCTGGAAGCACGTATCAAGGAAATGGCACATTCTGAAAGAAGATATGGTGGTGGTATGGTAAGCGACTAAATCTGTTTCCCCTCAATAATCAGTTGATATTTGTTCAAAATTTTTGTGGACTATCGCTAAACAAGGATGATCATCCAGGTGAGAAGATCTACAAAACATCTTGATTATGCGTGTACTTAGCTGGATCTTGATGAGGTACTTATATTCAACATTGCGGAATTCTGCTAAGATAAACACAACTTATGCAAGTCTTAGATGAGTTCATACGTGTTAGTTGGAACTTCACTCAATTGTCGTTTACGTAAGATATATACGTGATTTGGCTCGAAAAGTATGGTAACAAGAATAGTAAGCAAACTGACAAATTTGGATTTCTACACGTTTGTTCTGGTAATCACTATTTCCAACATTACATGAAAGAAATATACGTATAAGAGCAAACCATGGAGGTTTGTCTGGTGTTTGGGACTCGCTAGTATAACGGTTCTATTTATTTAGAGTCCCATGAGGATTAGTGGGTTGGTCGCTGATGGAATCTCATCATTGAATAAAATATTTTGTGGTTCTGTTCAGTCTCTACTATCAACGGTGGTGACTGAACTCCCAACTTATTTAAAAATGAGTACATTGTGTACATCTTTGCAGTGTATGACTTTGTAGATGGGAGATATAGTTACCGAGATAATGTGCAAGTTGCATAACTCTTATTATGTTCCAATATCTTCAAACCTGATTCAACTGACTTCACAACGCTATGTTAACACATACCTTCCTTACTATTCACAAATAACCTTAGCATCAGCAAAATATATAACTAACCAGTTATCACCATTGGTCTTGAAACTCACTTCTTTCTTTGGAGACAATGATAAGACCAAAATAAAAACTCATACCGAAGACGGGCTAACTAAAGACTGATTGTTTGAATCATTGAACAATTGTGTGGTATAAAAATACTCAACATTGAGTGTTTTCAAAGCTTAATAGGGAGTAGAAGATAATAAGAAATAGCCTTGTAAGATGTTAGGCTCTAATAGAGGGCGATGAGTCATTCAACCAAACTCTAAGTCTTCACTTATTAAATGTCATCCACTTGACCCGGGGATTTACGCTGTTTCATTCGTTTCTGAAGCCGGTGGCCTATGCTCCATTGGGAGTAACAGGCGTAAGTAAGTAATTCGTTTCTGAAGTAATCAGCCACTAGTTTAAACCATCAAAAAATTTCAGGTTTCCCGGTTAAGATTCCGAAAACAGTCAATCATCTCTAACGTAGGACCTTGAATAAATGTGCATAAATGTTACATCTGAGATCAATAAAGCAAAAAATGGATCAACATGATAGAAAGGATAGAATATGTCGAAACCAACGGGAGTCTGAACATGAATAATATATTTCAAAAGGAATGATATGTTAAAAATGACAATTCAAGATTTAAAAAATAATGACGGAATGTTAGTCTGTCACTGTGATCAATTTTGCGCCGTTTCACTCAGTTGCCAACCCGTAATTACGAGTACTAGGTGAACCTCAGCTTAAGTCTACTCTTTGTGGCATAGCTTAACCCAAAAGATAACTTGTTAGGTCGGTACCATGTTTTGTTTGCTCTATCTCTAGTGTTTTTTAAACCTGTCAGAAAACATTGCAGGTTGGAGTAGGGCGTGGTTAGAAATGCGTATTACAAGTGCTAATCTATACAGTCGGAGTTTTATTGCATCAACCAGTATGCCAGCTCCAACCTTACCACCTCTTACCCAACTTTTCTCACCATGCGGTGGAAATACTTCGAAGATATCTATGGTCATATTCTTTCAGCTTACGTACATCTTCATGTTCCACAACTACGTATCATTAAAAAGAAGTCTGCTACGTAATGCACTCCGATCCTCCGTAACAGATTAACGATTGGAATTAATCTGACTTGTTCATGGTAGCATAGTAGAAACTTTTATACTTTTTACCTCTAATTTCTTTCGGTCATTTTAATGCGGAGTGTGTCAACATACATTTGTACCAGACCTTACACTACCTGTCTTGATTTAAAAATTCGTGTCAAATGTAATCTTTTTATTTGTATCCGAAATAGTTCAACAAGCGAAATGTTTCGGTTTATCTTTTGGTTATGGAGTAAAAAGGTTTTAGTCCTAAATTCTGCTTAGTCAGATGTGATTTGTAGGTTACTTTAATAATATTCATACTTCGGTTGAAAATATGCTGGCTTTCTTTTTTATCACAGCTTGGTGGTCGTCTGATTGGACCCACTTTGCCTCCATGGATCGCTGATGACAAAAAGCTGGAAAACGATTTAGAACGACTTTCGAAGACTGATCCTGCCACTCTGCGTGCTAAGGTGATGGAACTAGAGAGCCAAGTCAACGAGCTTAATCAACTTCTGACTTATCGGGAAGACGTAATCCTCCGTATTCATGAGGTCAGTGCATTTCATTTTCAGTATCATTTTGTTGTTGCTCATTAGGAAAACTTATCGTTTATTCGGTCATATTCAATAATATTTAATTGTCACAGTTTCCGCTCGAAATTTATCGTTAATTTATGTGATTTAAAAATTAATTTGTTTAGGAAATATCGAAAAAGGCTTCAAAACTCGAAGCCGCCGATGTTGAACGTTCAAGTCTTACAGCTCAAATCAGTATACTGAAACGTGAGTTGGCAACTGCTCGTGAAGACTTAGCTCGTCGAGGAGTAGGTCCTATTGAATTAGAAGCTGAAATTGAACGTTTACGAAGTAAACGAGATCGAGAATATCAACGACGCAAGCGAACTGAGACCGATTTGGAGAACATGGAAAAAGAAAACCAAGAGCTGAAACAAAGAATCAAGCGGCTAGAAGAAGCAGCCATAGCTACTCCTCCTAAACCAGTAAGTGTATTATCGTTTGTCAATAAATCTGAATAACTGACCAGTTTTCACATCAGGCGATCCCATAGAACAGTGTGTCTTTATTAAAACCAAAATACTGTAAACGATGCTTATTCCCATTAATTGTCTTACTCATATTACGTGTTTGTTTTACAATGTAAGTTTGTGATTAGCTTAAGTATGACCGAGTTGCTAAGATTATGGTTAATTCAACTACGAAACGTGACCATATTCGACTGTCGTTTTAACCAGTCACATTTGAGTGCTATAAGTTTTAATCCAGATTGAATAGTGTTCCATTGAGTAGATCTAGTGCACATTTATAAGTTTGTAAAGGTGATATTCTTCACTCTTTCATGATACTTTTGGTAAATTGAGATTACAAACATACTTGCAACTTACTTTCATGTACCATCAAAAATTAAAAATAGCTTAATATATTGTAGTTTAAAGCAAACTTTAATTTTACTCACTATTTATCTTCTCAAAGATGATTCCTCAAAGTGATCCTTCTGACAGAAATAAAATCATTGAGCTACAAGGCGCTGTTAATCAACTTCGAATGGACAATGAAGCTAAGCGATCGGAGCTATTCGACCTGCGATCACGATTTGATGCTAAATCTGCACAGGTTGATAAAATGTCTGCCGAGGTAAACATTTTTGTCTGAGTATTTACTGATTTCTGATGTGTTTGTCCAGTGATGTTTAGAAAGGTTGTTTTGACTAGATTTTTTATTGCGATAACGCCCTTCAATCATATAAGTTCGTTTAGTTTACTGGGACTTTCTTATTTGGTAGTACTGGGTCCCCTCATCAATCTAACCTTTAAATTCTAACTTGAAATGTCCTTAACCACTTCTAGTTATGCATTATCAATTTATCGTGAACCGGTGGCATAATGTTCAGCGCGTCTGACTTTCAATCACGAAGTCCTAGGTACGAATCCCACTTCACATTCTGTCGGGTAATATTATTAGCCCTGACACTTGGAATGTAACTCATACACAAGTACTTATGCGTACCGTGGAAGTTTTACGAATTGAAATCTTACTTACACCTGTTACTCCTCATGTAAGATCATAGGCCACCAACCAGGACCCTCCAACCATCTCTGTCATGGTCTCTGATTTTCAATTCTCAATTTCTATACATTCTTTTGATATCTTCATCCAATTCTCCTAGGAATATGTTTTCTGGTCTTCCTCTTTTCCTTTTCACTACGGGATCCCAAGTTAGGACTTGCCTCGTGATGCAGTTTGATGATTTCTGCAATGTGTCAGATCAGCCTCCAGCGTCTTTTAACAATTTTCTCTACAGATGGGAGCTGACTTATCCTCTCCCACAGTAGTTTGTTGCTCATGGTATCCGGCCGACGGATCTAGTGTCTTATTATTTAGTATAATAACTCGGTAGCTAAACTCTTCCATTTTTAACTATTGGGTAGCACGTTCAAACATTGCATCACCTGCTTCTAAGTGTTGACGACCAAGTGGCATCCCGTTCATGTCTTAAAACGTAATATAGGGATTAGTACTTGGTGAGCATGTCATACCATTAATTGAGTAATAATATCGTTCAATTATTGTCAAAGTAGTTTTGTAAGTTATTTCCTGTTTTAGTTCAAAACAAAAGAACGCCTTTGTTCCGAGCTCACAACTCAACTTTCAAATACACGTGGTCAGCTGGAAAATACTATAAAAGAGCTGGAATCAGTCCGATGCAGAGCTGTGCGCGGTGGCGCAGAAGTTGAACGTTGGCATTCAGACCTAACAAGTTTGCAAACTACCAATAAATTCCTTTCTTCACAGTTAAACGATTTGAGAAACAAAGTAATTGCGAAAGACAAAATGATTGTCGAACTAGGCAAACGTTGTGAAAGTATTCTAGATAGTCATCCCAATAAAGGTATTTTTAATGTATTTATAATTATTGTTATTATGATAAACATTTCATCGTAAAATATGTTCTCTCAATTATTCTCAAGCTTCATGAAGAGAGTCTATCGCTCTCATCTCACCAGCAAAAATAACGATTTTCATGATGTAGCCAATAAGTAAAAATTGTGTTTCTATTCGAATAAAGAACTCCAAATAATCGACAATAATAAAAAGCTTGTTTCAGTTGTTATTGAAGAATTAATGTGTGTTTAGTGTCGACTGTAAAAAAACTCAAACATATATCCAGAACTTCCTCATCTGTATTAGTTATTGCACTATTATATACTTGTGATGGGAAACTAATGATGTGATTAAATGTAAAAACCGTACAAAAGTAAATCCATTTGGTGTTGATTTGTATCTTCCCATTGTTATTTAGGACTACAACTTATCAATATCTTGTTGGAATATGTGCATCCTGTGCGAGAGTGCCTCGATATTGCCTTAGGTCATAGGCTTTATAGGCAAAGATCGGTAGTGGCTAGCAGTGGAATCCTGGACCTACATCTCAGAGTTGGTATTCACTGTGAGTGAACATCAACTCTGAGATGCAGGTACATCCGGCTGACGAGCCTCAAATAGGGCGAAACGCGCGTCCTGGATTCTACTACTAGCCACTGTCCATCCTTGCCTGCAAAAATAAGTAGATGAGTCCTGAAATTTAGATTTTTTACTTCAACTTTTATTGTTGATCCATGATAACCGACAGGTATATTGAAAAATACACAACTTCTTGTTAGCTATCTTGTTTTCTGAGCCGTTACAATCAATTCTTGAAATATTGTTGCTAGTTTGAGTCTTTCGGGAACATCATAAACGACATATGTCTTATTCATATCTTCTTATATATTAAAAATATTTCTTGACTTATAATATGACATCATCATGCGATCAGAATTCCACTTTAGTGTATAAATGGTTGTTTTCCTGCCTATAGCCCACCTAATCAACTTTAACATATTTTTCTATTTAATTAAACTAGCTAACGAAGAGCCGATCGTTAACGGAGATAAAGCTGTATGTTCGCGTTGTCAAGAGCATCTATCTACTGAAGACAATCAACAGTCTAATGAACTGGATATAATTTCTCAGGTATGCTATACTGATGTTTGGCGATACATTGATTTACTGATAAATTTTTGAAATTTAAAAATCCCCACAGATTATTCAAAAATGAAGAATATTTGGGCGAACAATTATTTTCAATGACTTTGTCATCAGAGTTTTTAGCTATAAGTCCGTAATTATAATATTTTACAACGGCCAAAATTTTGGATTATATATGTCGTAACAGATGCAAACGTTCACCATTTTTAACATACAACATTGTTAAATTCATTTTGTTTATTTATTTATTTAAACACATAAATATTGGTACAAAGGGGCACCAGATATATATGCATCACACAAATGTCATTTGATTTGTGTGAGTGCTGTGATACTGCCCAGGTGCCCAAACTGAAGCAGGTGGTTTTCTTAGGAAGCCACACCTGGAGCCTTTGACCTAAAGGTCTGATCCACAAGACAGTGGAGCATCGTAAGGAAATGCAGTACCATGGTAGCCGGTGACCAACAATTGGTTCATACGCCATTTGTTCCTTCAGGATAATGGAGCCCATGTGCGCTTTATTCCTAACGATAAGTATTCCCCATATTTTTGAAAATTTGATTGTCAGATTTCAGTTTCTAACTCCTACTTATTGACGTTTGTAGGCTTTTTACTAGGATGTATTCGTACTTATCTCTTATCAATCCAACTTGTCACCGTCCGTCATATTTGTTGTTTATTAGCACTTCATCATTAGTTTTATTTGTTCTTACAGCTTAAAGCTAAACTGTCTTCAATGGAGGACCGTTGTAAAACCCTAATGGCTGAAGCAGTTCAAACCCAACAAGCAAATGAGAATTTAAAATCTCAGGTTAGTTGGATCGCAGAATTTATTGCATCAATATCTTCGTTTATTCCCATTCTTTATTAAATCCTGTGAATAGCTTTGACTTTACTAACTAGATAATGATAAACTTTTAATTCATTTATAGTTATCTGAAATTTGTCACGTAACAGGTAAAGTTTCTTACTTCTGAATGGTTAAAGACTAAAACAAAACTTTCCTTTAATACACATCCCATGACTCGTCGTACGTCATCTCAACACTTCAACCGTAATTACCATGTGTTTTAATTAATGGGAAGAGAGTACTGTCCTTGTCATAAAAACTTTTACTAATCTCAAGTGTTAAAAGTGTGACACAAGTGATTTTTTACATGCCAAAAAAGGTGATTTCGACATACAATACAATAACAGTATAAAAGAAAAGGTAGTCAATCAGAGAATAGTTAAGATCAGCATGATAATTATGGGCTTATTTTGTCATTGTTAATCGATTACTTACTATGGAAAAAGTGATTGTTCGAAATCGACCATATCAATGAGATATATAACAAAAGTATTGACTGTGTCCACAAATCATTTAGCCGGCATACATTTATTCTTTTTACTGATTTTGTAGAATATTTAGTACACTAGGTATTACAATATATTCATTTTTGTTTGCTATGTTTATTAAGTTGGAGTCAGAACTTGCTAATGCCCAACAATCTGTACAAAAGTTGTCCGAAGAAGTTGCCCGAGAAAAAGAGACAGCATACAATTCAACCTATCGCGTAAGTTATTTTATTTTTATGAAATGACAAATCACAGTTGCAGGCTATTTTACCACTTGTTCAACTTGTAAGGTTGATATTGATATGCTTGAACTAAATCGATTCCGCGGTAACGAACGAAAGCCAATGACACGATAAGCTATTCTAATCTGTTGTCCCAGGCCCCGCTAACTAGATGAAGAAGTCCAAGGCAAGTAGGGGAATATATGTATTCCGTAAGCAGCCGAGTACAAGCAATCAAATAAGGGAAAAAGTCAAGCGCATTTATACAACAAATTGTTCTTGAGTATCATTGATAAATAGCACACACTAAGGAACAATGGACCAATGGCGTTTAAGATAGTTTACAAGTGGGAATTATGACGTGAAGGTAAAAAGAGCGCGTTTGGCGCGAAAACAGCTAAATTCAAATTTCCAATATAAAAGTACAAAACTAAGCCATTTACCAAGTAAGTTCTGGGGATTTGACATCCCCAACAGATAGATAGTTTGGTCTTCTTAATCCACTTGGTTAACGTTCTTAAAACTTGTTGAAGCCACAGAAACCTGTTAATAAATGTTCGTTATACTTATTTTTATCATTTCTCTGTTCTCCTAACACGTTATCTAACACCGTCTTTAATTACGCTATTGCAAAATTCCCACTATTCGCCTAGTCTCACCACCAGAAAAAAATCCATTCAGTGTCGTAAAAGTGATCAAGACAAACAATATGAAGTATATAGCAAACAAACCCTAGCGCTTAATTTTTTTTTAAGTATAATGTGGGTCGCTTATATGTTATCACATCATGATATGCTTACGTCATAGTTGCTTCGAAAAGTTGTGATAATTGTCAATTTTTTATCTTATCGAGGTCCAAGAACTCACTGCTCAAGTAAATCAGTTAGAAACAGATCTTTCTCAAACCAGAATGCAACTACTAGAAGCTCAGTCAGATCATCAAAAAGAAAACGATATTAATGCATCAGCTGTCGCACCTCCTGCCAAACGAACTAGGCGAAGTACCAATGCTGTGAATAATAATGTCAAGGCGAATTCAAAGAATAATCAGGTATGTGATATACTTACCACATATTTATAAATATAAATACAGAGTAATTATTTTCTGTTTTTCCTAACACTTGACTATTTGTTCTTGTTAACTCATTGTATAACCAGTATCTGTGTGTTAAGTTACAGTTTTTATTGGCTTGATTATTAGTTTATTTGAAGAATGAAATCAGTTGTGTAACCGCTAAACACTTATTTCATATGAAGATATTTCTGTACTCGCTGAGAATCTAAACAAACCAAAGGATATTTACATGGAACATATTATTATAACCTTTAACTCATTGTTAAGGACTATACGACCTTGGACAAAAATCTTTCCTCGCCCTGAGTAGTCAATTGACCATAACTTAGGTCACTTAGTAAGCTATCCCTTCCATCGATGCTCGCATCTGCTGGGATCACCGGGTAAATAATAGTGAGGTTAGACATAAGGGTATTACGGAATGATGGTAAATCAGTTGATGAGGTTGTGAATCTTCGTCGACTGAGATGGTTGGGCCACGTGTTACTTATGCCTGAACATCGATTACCACGACGCGCAATGCTGAGTATTGTTGGAGATGGGTGAAAGAGAGTTAGTTGCGGCCAAACCAAAACATGGCATCAGTGCTTGAAGTCACTAACTTCTAGTCTGAGCCGTGTTGGTAAATGCAGACTACCTGGTTGGGGTCCGTGTGACTATCGTAACCAATGGTTGGAGACTGTGTGTGACATGGCTCAGAATCGATCACAATGGCGTATACACTC
>NW_017386002.1:125602-155962 GCF_000237925.1 Schistosoma mansoni
AAAAATCCCTGAGTAGCTCCCAAGTCGCTTTTTATTCAATATGAATGTAGATGTCTGGTGATAATTTTAAGTGTTATTCGCATCATTGTTAAGTAAGGAACTTCATTTTACAGATTAAATGAACACAGTGTACCTGCAAATGACTTTGAATGTTTTCTACTCCAGAAAAATAGTCCATGGCCCCCAAATGCCCTGGTATGACCGAGAGTGGGGAGAGTCCGCTCTCCTTCTCCAAATGCTCTCACATGGCCAGCGAATATATGGCCTCTGCCAGGGAAGTCCTACTCACTGCCTTCTCATAGTGGCATTACTGTTGTTTACGAAATTGAGAGGACGAAAAGCGAATGTCCGACGCTTTAACCGGGTTGGTGGACAAGGCGAGTCCACCTAGGGGAGTTGGAAAACCCTCATTCCAAACCAATGGTGCGCATGGGCTCCAGTATCCTGATGGAACAAATGGCGTATGAATCAATCATTGATCACCGACTACCATGGGACTGCATCTCCTCACGATGCTCCACTGCCTTGTGGACTAGACCTTCAGGTCTAAGGCTCCGGGTGTGGCCACCTAAGAAAACCACCTGCTTCAGTTTGGGCACCTGGAAAGTATCACAGCCCTCACACAAATCGAATGAAATTTGTGTGGAGCATATTTATCTGGTGCTTCTTTGTACCAATATTTATGTGTTTAAATAAATAATAATATAATAATCGATGACTCTAAAGAATGGAAGTTTAATCACTGTTCATGCTGAATATAACGATTAGAAAATAAAAATAAAATCAGTTATATTTCTATTGATAATTAGGAAGTTATCGAAGATGAGTAGTTTGTTGTGAACAAAACTAATTAGAAAAATATTGTCATTTATTTCTTTATGTACCAAAATTAGTAGGAAGTAAAGTTTTGGGTTCAAACTGTGAGTTTAGGGTAGTTTCCCTATAATCATTGAAATAAATAATATACAACTTCACAAACTTCTGGCAAATTGTTTTTTAGTCCCTCTGCTAATGATTAATTTTCAAACAGAACTTCAATGTGAACACATCGTCGGTGCGTTTTTATCCTAATACAGGTAGATTTTCGTTTTCAGGCTTAATTGTCCTTCTGGATAACATTTACACAAACTTCAGAATTAAGTGAGCTGTTCGAATTTCTGCTCATCATTGTCGACCTTGATTTGTTATTTCTGGCGGTTGTCTTGTCTCCGTCTTCAGAATTCCGAATAGCTTCTATTTAAATTTCGTACTGATGGTCAGAAGATCAATAAAAGCTATGAAATCAAACCAACGAGTTTAATGAACTACAAAATTTTTACTAATCAAACTCGTAAATAAGGTGGTTCATTTTTAGTAACGTGCATATAAACTGATATTTTCCAAAACTAGTAAAATCAGAAATTAGACCCACTTTTAAAACTTGTTTTAAAGTTCGATAAGTATTGTTAATTGAAGAGATACCACTTGACAGTGTTCGAAGTCAGGGAAACACATTGAACCCAAGCTGAAGAGAAAAGAATAGCTTCAGAAGAGACGCTGCAGAACTCTGGTCACGAAGAAGAAAATGCTCCACACACAGGGAGTTGCTCTGATTCTGTCCTAAGAAGCATGAAATGCACTCTTACTTACACCTGTTACCCCCCGTCGAGGAGCGTAGGCCGCTCACCAACATTCTCCATCCAACTCTGTCCTGAGCCTTCCTTTCCAGTTACTATTCAGCCTTTTCATATCGGCTTCTATTTCCCGGCGTAGTGTGTTCTTTTGCCTTCCTCTTTTCCGCTTCCCTTCCGGATTCCAAGTTAGGGATTGAGTCGTGATGCACATTGGTGATTTCCTTAATGTATGTCCTATCCACTTCCAACGTCTTTTCCTAATTTCCTCTTCAGCTGGAAGCTGGTTTATGAAATGCACTAACAGGATGGGATCCCATGGATCCAGGATCACCAAAGCATCCTGTAAAACAAGGAAGTAGGGAATTACAATGAATGTTATCTAATGCTATACACCCACGAATAATAACAATGAAGACGATAAAGATCAGTTTTAGCAGAGGCTGTAGTCGATCGTAGGGAAGTGTCCAGGAGAGGACCTGACCATCCTCATAAGAGACCTAAATAACAAAGTTGTAATGAACAACACCGGGTATGAAGATATCATAGGACGAAATGGACTGACTGAGAGAAGGGAATAAAAATTGCGAGAGATTTGCAAATTTGTGTGCATTCAACAAAATGGTTATAGATGTAACTATATTTGCACACAACCTCATACACAAGGCTACATGGGTCTCACCCGATCACATCAGGGAGAACCATATTGATCATATTTACATTACTAGAAAATTCAGAAGGTCACTGGAAGACCTGAAAACCGACAGAGGAAGTGACATTGCTTCAGATCATTAGCCAGTTGTGACCAAAATGAAACCGAAGCTAAATAAACATTGGACAGCTGTGTAAACAGCAGTACAATGGTTCAATACAATCGTCCTTCGAGATACTGACAAACTCCACGAATTCAAGATAACTCTCAACAACAGTTCCCAAGCCTTACAAGATCTACTGAAAGAAGAAACTACGGTGGAGGACAATTGGAAAGAGATCAAAGAAGCACCGACTTCAACGCGTCACGAGGTGCTGGGCTGCAAGAGGCAGAAAAATTTAGAGTGAATTTCTATGGAAACCCTAGAGAGAATTCAAGAAGACAAGACAGAAATCAACAACAGTTGGACGACAGCAGAAAAAGCCGAGGGACAGGCCGAATATACAGAAGCAAACAAGAGAATGAAGAGGAGCATTCGAGTCGACAAGCAGAAATACGTGGAAGACCTAGCAATGACAGCGGAGAAAGTTGCAAGAGAATGAATATGAAACAACTATATGATGCAACGAAGAAACTGGTAGGGAAATATTGTAAACCAGGGAGACCGATCAAAGACAAAGGAAGCAAGCCAATCACTGAGAGACATCACATTACTATCAGTACTTGGAGAAGGTTTCAACAGAGCATTGCTGAACCGGATGAAGGATTCCGTAGACGCCCTACTTCAAGATCAAGAGGCAGGCTTCCATTAGGATCGGTTGTGCTCAAACCTAATCGCGACTCTACTGATGATTATAAATGAATAATATATTTGTAATATCCCAATGAGTAGAAAAATTAGATTTTCTGACTTTTCCTGTTTCAGTGTAAGCCACTTCTTCAGAAAATAAATAACATGTTTTTTGATTGATCACATAATATTCGTGTTGTTCCGTTGTACTATTTAAACTTGGATGCATCTAGACGATTTGGACTTCGCAGATGACCTATCTCGCCTATCCCATACACATCAACAAACGCAGGTGAAGTCAGCCAGCGGTTGCGACAATCGTTGTATCAGTAGGCCTCAATATACACAAGGGGAAAGCAACATCCTAAAACACAACACGGAGAACACCAACCTAATCACACTTGATGGAGGGGCTCTGGAAGAGATAGAAATTTTCATGTGTCTGGGTGGCATCATCGATGAACTTGGAGGATCTGGTGCAGACGTAAAGGCAAGGATTGACAAAGCAAGGTGCACATTCCTACAGTTGAAGAATATATGGAACTTAAAAGAACTGTCTGTCAACCAATATTGAAGTCAGAGTCTTCAATGTGAACGTCAAGATAGTTTTACTATATGGAACTGAAACTTCGAGAACAATCACAACGATCATCAAAACAGTACAAGTATTTATAAACAATTTTCTATGTAAGATACTCAATATCCGTTGACCGGATGCCATCAGCAAAAGCTTCCTTTGGGAGTGAACAAACCGTATTCAAGCTCAAGATGAAATTTGTAAAAGGTAATGGAAGTAGATAGGACATACATTGAGGAAATCACCAAACTCCATCACGAGGCAAGTTCTAACTTGTGATTCTGAAGATAAACGGAAAGGAGGAAGGCCATAGAACACACTTCACCTGGAATTGGAATCAGACATGAAAAGGATGAATAGAAACTGGAATGGATTGCCCAGGAAAGAGTTAGTTGGAGAATCCTGGTGGGGTGGCCTTTGCTTTTTTGGTTTTTTTTTTAAACACAGTCCACTAGTTCTCAGATTATATATACTATTGAGTGAGAGGATTATACATTATTTAGCTACAGCTAATAATTTTAAGTGTGACTAAGTTTAATTAGGTGTTTTTTGCTTCAGAAGAAAAGATCCGATCTACATTTATATTCTTAATTCAATAATCATGCTTTCATTCTTGTTTACAAAAAAATGGCGATTGTAGATTTCCGTTTTTGTTTAGGAACTATTAAGATTCATTTTTAAACTATTCTGTATAACTTCTTTTTATTTTTTTTGTTTAGGCGCAACTTACTCCTGTCAAGAATTTATGGAAAATATGTGCACCACCTCTAGGCCTTTACACACGTTCTACACCCAGATTTATCCTTTATCATACAAAATAGTAAGTTTACGTGGTTCTTATTTTAAAACTAATTTATCAAACTTTCTAATCCTTTGTTCCAATATGTTTTGGTCTTGGTTTTGTTTTTCATTAAACATGATTCTATGTGTGCTACTTTCATCGATATAAGTAGTATATGACGCTAGTCAGGCATTGAATGTTTGGCAGCACAATGTTGAGAAGATGGAGTAGGGAAGAGCGGGAACAAAAAGCAATTGTTATGGAAATGTAGGAACAAGCAAGTCTGAGACAATTATTGAACATTTTGTAAATGAAGTATTGGAGTATGGTTTTTCTATTTTACCAAATAATTCTATAATTTTGTGCTAAATATAATCGGTTGTTCTCATCTGTATTCTTCACTATAATTCAATTGCATATCTGTCTCACCGGATAGCTACAACAGATAAGCCATCTGAATATATTCATATTCCCTCAACACTTACAGGCTTTTAATTACAAAGCTCGATAAGCTTGATTTTTGGACAGTATCTGTTAGTATCAAATTGTAGATTCATCTAATCAGTGGTATTCTCAGTGTACGGTTATTTTTACCCGATTTCTGTCAAAAGTCTATATATTTCAGTAATTCTGTGCATTCTATTAGATGCTTTTTAAAAGTAATAAACTGACAGAGTATATTGATTGTGTTTGGAACTTTTAAGTGACTGTTATTATGATGAATTGTAAGTTGAAAAACGAAAGGTAATTCAACCTAATTGATGAACAAGTCACAATAGAAATAACCGAAGTATATCTTACCCATTCAACTGGAATATTTCTTGATTCCCCTGACGTGTGATTGTTTCGGAAATTCATATCTTACGATTACTTGAAATGAAACTTAATAATATTCGTTCTTGTGTATCATTTTGCCTAAAGAAAGGGACCTATTTTCCTTATTAGTTATGATCTGTTCATTTGGTAGTTTACACTGAATATACGATCTTACGAGAAATTGTCCACCGAACACATTATGCATTATTTTTCATAATCAAATTTCTAAGCAAATATGGACAGTGGCTAGCAGTGGAATCCAGGACGCGTGTTTCGTCTTATTTGGGTCTCGTCAGTTGGATGTACCTGAATCTCAGAGTTGATGTTCACTCTGGGATTCGAACCCAGTACCTTGCGCTTCAAACTTCATCGCGTTATCCACTCAGCTACTGAGTCCTGATAGCCACTCGCTTGTGCAATGGGGTGAAGTTTGAATTCACTTGGTATAGTTTGTTTGAATCTTCTCGTTGATGTTTAGGACTGCGATTGATCAAACTGATCCATCAATAATCAAAATCCTGTTTTTTTTCTAACAACTAAATAGATACTCATAACAAATATTGTCTCCTTTTTTGATAAATTATCAACAATAGATCATATTCGAGGCATCATGCTACAATAACTTTATTAGTGTTCAAAGTCTAATTCGATACTATTTTATGTACATTTTCCATTTAAATTGTTTAGCACACTCATGACAACATCAAATGTAAATCGATCTATACTTAACAAGATATTTCTTTCATTTCGAGTAATGTTTCATCGCAAACGACCACGTCTAGTTGGCATAGATAAATCGGGTAATCGATATTTTGAAGCACCACCAAATAAAGCAAGTGAACATACTCATTTATCAAAATTGCCAAAAAGGTTTTTTCTTATGCCTGGACAAAATGAATTAGAAAGTTCACATGGGAATTTAGATGTAGGTCAGTTTATGAAACGAAGTCAATTGTAAGCCATATTTTTACTTTTGTGTATTAGTATGTAAGTAGTAGTTTGCTTGAATTAACAAATCAAAGTTTAGTGTTTTTGTGTTGTTTTAGCTTTATAGATGACCGGCATCAAATACCGCTTATTGTAGCATTAATTCACTTGCTTTACTTACGCCTGTTACCCCCAATGAAGCATAGGCCGCTGACCAGCATTCTCCAACCCACTATTGTCCTGGGCCTTTCTTTCTAGTTCTCTCCAACTGTTGTTTATTCTCATCATGTCTGTCTGCGTTTCTCGGCGTAATGTGTTCTTTGATCTTCCTCTTTTCTTTAGGCTTTCAGGATTTCAAGTGAGGGCTTGCGTTGTGACGCAGTTGGGTGCTTTCTTCAATGTGTTTCCTATTCACTCCCAGCGCTTCTTCCTGATTTCTCCCTCCGCTAGAATCTGGTTTGTTTTCTCCCACAGTAAGTTGTTGCTGATAGTGTCTGGTCAACGGATGCAAGTATTTTGCGTAGACAACTGTTAATAAACACCTGTGTCTTCTGGATGATGGCTTTCCATAGTTCTCCAGGTTTGCGCCATACATAGTAGGACTGTGTTGACCTTTGTATTGAAAATTTTCACTTTGATATTGGTTGAAAGTTGTTTTGAGTTATAGATGTTCTTCAATTGTACATATGCTGTTCTTGTTTTCTCAATCCCCGCATTCATATGTGCATCAGATCCACCGTATTCATCAATGATGCTGACCAGATATGTAGAGGTTTTTACACCCTCCAAAGCTTCTTCATCAAGTGTGATGTGATCGGTTCATGTTGTGTTGTTTTATGTCTGAAAATCTTGCTTTTCCCTTTGTGTAAGTTGAGACTTACTGCTGCTCAGGTTGCTGCTACACTGCTTGTCTTCTCCTGCATTTGTTGTTGCATGTGTGATAAAAGAGCCGGATCATCTGTGAAGTCTACATCGTTCAGCTGCATTTTAGCTCTACTCGCTTAGGCGGTACATATACTAAAAATTCATATGCCCTATTGGTTATATTCCGGCATCAATCAGTTCCTATATGCATCTTTGATGAAAATCATACTCCAAGGTTTCTCTTAGTTCGACAAGTTCCAGTCCTCGAAGAGCATCGATTTTTCCTAAATTCATAGATAAGCTTCACAAGGCTAAAACTAAGTACACTACAGGTTGGACTTGATAGGTTCAAATAGATTGAGCATTGGGTAAAAAATGAATACTAAATATATTTTTATTATATCCCAATGAGTAGAAAAGTTGTATTTCTGACGTTTCGTGACCTAATGTAAGCAACTTCCTCACAGTGAATGAATAACCGAAATTAAATAGACTCAACTTTAAATAGTACAAAGGAAACAATGCAGAATAGTTTGGTATAATGAAAATCATAATGGGTCTGAATATGTCATTCTTGGTCAAGATAAATTTGTATGCTTTATTACTGTGTTAATTTGTGTCAGAGTGTGATTATGAAAAATGTATACATTTGTAATATCAAGAAGAGGGGTTAATATTTAGGTGTATATATATAGATTGTGTGGAGAATAAATAAGGTCAAATATACTTATTGGGATAAACAGCCCTGGTTAAATGGATATGCAGTCCTTCTTTCCTATTCAGGGCAGAGTGATTTAGCGTCATATGAAACGATTCGGCTACTCGACTCTTTATAGTTGCAAAAGCCTTTATGAATTATTTTGATATTTTTAATATTATTGAAAATAGGTTAAAGGAATAAAATACTTTTCAAGTCTTTTTTGTACTTTCAATTTTACTACTAATTAATTTTCTTATTTTCCACGAAATAATCAAGAATTATCGTCTATACCTCCTGAATGGCATTCATGGTTGAGTCATCGACGTTCTAATCCACCTACAGAAGAAGAGATAGAAGCTAATGCTGTATCTAAGAGCAAACGTCTTAGTCGTGCAGCAGAATTAGAGGTATATTACGTACTGTACATTGTTATCCGCTTTACCCATTTTAATTGAACTTTGACATAGACATGCCTTTAGAGATGACACTTCCATCGTCTGACTATTCAGAAATCGAACTTTTACCAGGAGATTCGCATGTTGAATTAGAATACGGAGATGCTATAGTTCTGTTCGCAGAATACACTGACAAAATGCAGTCTTTAAATATACCTAGTTTATATGCAAGCAAATCAGACAGTATCACATCATAAAATAAAAATCATACAAGATCAAGCCAAAAGTGTCTGTGAGTGTGACAGACTGTAACTAATAGACCGGGAAATATATTTCCAAAATATCTGACAGGCTCAAGCAGGAATTCACGTTTTCCTTTTTCTAACCGAAAACCAGCCTGCGATATATTAGTAAGCATAACATCTTACCGTCCCATTAATTCCTGAGCAGAAGAACCAACGACTATATGTATGTTTAACAAAAGTATTTGAGTAAGCGTACTTATCAACCAATAATTACTTTTTTAAATATTCGGTACGGTCAAAGATTTACAGGAACACGTAACACTCCACAAAAGCTCTATTGAACATTGCTCATACCCATGTAGTCCTATTGTATTAAATGAGAACACATGTGAGGACAATCGACTTTGTACTTGTCACAAGTTACAACGTTGGTTGATAAAATACAAAAACTATACTCTGATACTCTATTTGCAAAATGTTCTTTAATTGTCTCACGCTTCATTGTTTCTGGATTCCCACACAAATTGCTTTTTATTTCTGTTCTTCACTTCTTGATCTTCTCAATCTTCTGCTGTCAGATATTCTATTCCTTACTCACGATATATACTACTAATGTCGATATGAGTAGTTCACACCACACTATGACTGGTGTTCAAAGTTAATCACACCGTTGGCGATATTGATCCTTACATTTATTGATAATGTTATCAAGATAGTGGAAATTGTTCAATCTAATAATAATAATGACAATCCACATCATGTGTCTGTTGTTGTTTTCTTTTTCAGGTAAAATATAATGTAGAACGCCAAGAAATGATTAAACAAGGTTTGTTACATACTGATAAAATAGAATCGTCTAACATTCAAAGTAAACCATCATTTCCTGTTTATTCTGATTTACAAACTTCTCCGGACGAAAATAAAAATTAGAAGAGAAGCAATTGAATAGAAATATCTGTTTATGATCACTCACATCTGATCTTATTTTTAGTGATCCTTTGATCTGCATTAACTCCGCCTGATCTGCATTATTTCCTGTAATTATCTTGTGAATGATGTATGAGATTTTTTAAAACTTCTATATATGAAGTTATATATTCGCAATTCTGTGTTATTCTTTACTCATTACTTAGAACTGTTCGTTATTATATAGAAAGTGAATGTTTGATCAAGATCATAGATACTGCAGCGTCGATAATCACAAGATATAGCACAAGTAGTACATCGAGAATTTGAAATGGAAAAGCAAAAAATTAGTTAGTTTCATTGCTAATATTCTCATTTGCTCACTAGTGACTAGCTTAGAGAAGAAAATCTCGAAAATAGCCGTGACCAGTAGAGTTCAGCCGTAACAGGTGTTAGGCAGTTACCAAACGAAAGCAATTGAAGATGGTCGTCTACAATCTCCATTTCTCATCATAGAGCTTAGGGCGAACTGTCATGTGATTTTGCAACCTCAAGTGTTGTCCGACAACACTGTCTACTATCTACATTTTTTGTTTAATTTCATCATAGACATACTGCTGGAAATAGCGCTATCGTCGATTAAATTTCCAGGAGTTGATCTCTTACCAAGAGGTTCACTTACCAACATTAGCCTTATACAGACCCTCTACTGGAACACAACTGGCCGTGTGAGAACTGATGGCGAACTGTCATCAGAATTTATTACCTCAAGTGCTGTCCGTCAGGGCTGTCCACTCTCTCCATTCTTGTTTAACTTTGTCGTTGACATGCTTTTAGAGATAACACTCTCCTCATCTAAATTTCCTGGATTTGAACTTTTACCGGGAGGATTTACTTGTTGATTTGGAGTATGTCGATAAAATAGTTCTACTTGGTGAATATGCTGACAAAATTCAGAGTCTTCTGACTACCGTAAGCAACAATGCAAGCATGTTCGGGATGCGATTCTCCCCCTCGAAATGCAAAATGTTACTTCAGGATTGAGTTGCATCGACACCTGAGCTAATGATAGGGAGTGAAGTAGTTGAGCGTGTCAAATGCTCGTGGGAGCCTCATCAGTCTTTGTGGTGTGGTGTGTGACGAAACCTCATCACGGATACAGAAGCCTCGACTAGCTTTTGCCAATTTGTGTCATTTATAGTGTACGCGAGATATCCGCCTGTCAATTAAAAGACGAGTATACTGTGCAGCAGTTCGCTGTGTTCTACTTTAAGGCTGTGAAACATGGCCATTAATAGTAGACGATGCTTGTGAGTTACTAGTATTTAATCACAGATGTCTTTGAAATATTGCTCGCATCTGCTGTGATCACTCGGTAAGTAATACTGAGGTTAGACGTAAGGTATTATGGAATGATGGTGAATCAGTTGATGAGGTTGTGAATCTTCGTCGACTGAGATGGTTGGGCCACGTGTTACGTATGTCTGAACACCGATTACCACGACGCGCTATGCTGACTAGTGTAGGGGATAGTCGGAAGAGAGTTAGGTGCGGCCAAACCAAAATGTGGCACCAGTGCTTGAAGTCACTAACTTCTAGCCTGAGCGATGTAGATAGACGCAGAGTACTTGGTTGGGGTTCGTGTGACTATGGTAACCAATGGTTGAAGACTCTAGGTGACATGGCTCAGAATCGATCACAATGGCTAGAAACTCCAATTCCTAGAGTGACTGCAACTTGATCTCGAAAAACTGACCTTGATGGCTTGTATATATACTCCGAATATCGGCCCAGCGAATTCCACGTCGTGCATTATTTAAGGACGCTGGGAATAGTTGGAAAAAGCGGAGAGACGATCAGTGCATGATATACTGTCGTGGTATGAAAGGAAGATGTATAGGACTGACATCTATTGGTCCCTTAAAACCCCCTGGTGCTAGAGATAGTGGAACACAGTGGTTCAGAATCGAAGACGGTAGTGGTCCTGGTGTAACTCATATAAATGAGGGGGAATTTAACCGAAAAGATCGTTTTTGTTTGTACTTTTCTTAACTGGACTGTTTCTCCCATCATTATTATTATCTCTCTCACACAATAATTTTCATTCATTTTTCCTATCATACCTTCCTTTCTCTATCTCTTCACAATCTCATCTTTATTGTTTGGTGCATATATTATTGGTGCCCCTTTTTACTAATGTTTGTGTCTAAATGAATAGTAATGGATAAAATGAATACCACTTCACTATGAACACATGTGAATGTACAATTTCAAGGACCAATTCTCTTGTTTTATATGGGAAATTAAGAAATGTTATTCATACGAAATGTGTATTAGCTGTAATAAATATTATTGCTTCCTAAACCGATTAAGGTTGACATCTAATCACTAACGCTTATCCACAGAATCCAGAACGTTCATTATTCTGGTGATTTAATTTAATGTTAATTAAGGTAATTTTAGTTTTACTATCAAATACCAATTATACGCAAATAATTTCCCGAACTTAGATAAGCTTTTCGAGTAGCTGTCGGGTAGACGTAACATATAGGGAAACTAGTAACAGTCAAAATCCTCATTTTACTAAAAGAAGAAGTTCACAACAGCTTTTTTTTACAATGTGGTTCACATAAAAACAAAAGTTATTTTCAAAACGATCTTTTTTCGGAAAAAAATTGAATGGTATCTTCAGAACACAAAACATAATTTCCAGTCAATAAGAGGTAGACATAAACAATGGGAAAAACCTATCTTAATATTATGACTTTGCTGAGACACCCCTATGCGAATCCATTTGATTTAGTAACGTTGTAGCACCCTCTTCAGTTTTCACACGTATCAACATTGGAACTGGTTTTGGTTGTCCATTATCTTCTTCATTGTTAACGGATGATTTAGCCTGGGACGGTAAAGGTGGTGAGGGAACACAAACTAATGTCAAGTTATTTTTCTGTTGTTTAATAGGCATTTCTTTTGTAACCAGTATATTTAGTAATATATTCCCTAGAAAATTGGAAATTTTGGGAGTAAAAAAATTAATAAATAGTTGAAGATATCCGATTTCGAATGACAAATTATGAGAATCAAATCAGGTGTTTTTGTGGAGATTTAGTATTTGCATAGTTGAAAGCATGAGTCAATTGAAGCTAGACCACCATGGAAAACCTGGAAGCACTGGACGGCTGTTTTGTCCTATTGTGGGACTCCTCAGCAGTGCAGTCAGTCAGCTACAACGTAGGACCAGGCACATCTATGCATCGGTCCAAGTTGCCATACCTCGTTAGCACAGCAATATCAACACCGAATTCATAGAAATAGTTAATTTTGTGGTTGTAGTATATAAAAGATAGACATTGCGAACTGCTGCTCAGTATACTCGTCCCTTAATTGATAGACGGATATGTGTAGTTTCGAGCCCTACAAATAGACATTATTTTAAGACGGCTCAGTAATAATAATGGCAATAATAATAATAAACCATAATAATAATAATAGTAAATAATAATGATAACAATAATAATAGTACTGATTATTATTATTATTATTATTATTATATACAAATGAACTTAAAGGCCTATTGAAAGTGTTCTGTCATATTGAAAGTACTGGGTAAATTTTAATTGGAAAGTCTAAAATCAATCCTGAGGTGAAATACATTATTGCATCTGCATTATTTTAAATCTCTATACACCTTACCGAGATTAGTATCAGCTCGAATGAGTAATTGGAGTTTATCGTTTGTCGTTGGTTTGATGAATAAATTTCCAAGTCCACGCTCTTTCCATTCATTATCCACTTTGTAGAATAATTTACACCTATTAATATGTAAGGAGAATATACGAATTCAAGGGTTACTAATAGACTATGTCTTATAAAATCATAGTAAAACTGACATTAACACAATTATTATCCATATGGTGAAGATCTGTAGCTTTGAAAGAGGAATTTGTAGTTATTATGTTCTCTGAATTGAATAGTTTACGAATATGGCACTCAGCATTTAAAAAGCATGTCAAAATAAACCCAATCTGTTAGTCACTGAAAAAAATGGTAAACAATTACAAGTTTCAATCAGTCAGTCAGTTACAACGGTAAAAGTTATACTTATGTGCATGGGTTGAAGTTGCCATACCTCATAAGCACAGAAAGATGAAAGTGTCAGGGGAAATCCCACAATATTAGAGGTAGTAACACTATCAACAGTGATAGGAAAGATTAGGGAACGGAGATACGATTCCAGAAGAAAATATAAGTCAGTCAAGCAAAAATAAGTTATGAAGAATGTAGAGTCAGTCAGTCAGCGACAACGTAGGACCAGGCACATATATGCATCGGTCCAAGTTGCCATACCTCGTTAGCACAACAAGATGAACACCGGATTCATAGAAGTAATAAATTTAGTGGTGGTAGTATATAAAAAAAGGTTGTATATAAAGATATAGTATAGGAAGGAAGAAAATTATGAAGCAACTTTAACCTCAAGGTTTGAGGAAAGACAAAGAGTGTATACACCTACGCCATTGTGATCGATTCTGAGCCATGTCACACAGAGTCTCCAACCATTGGTTACGATAGTCACACGGACCCCAACCAGGTAGTCTGCATCTACCAACACGGCTCAGGCTAGAAGTTAGTGACTTCAAGCACTGATGCCATGTTTTGGTTTGGCCGCCCTTAACTCTCTTCCAACCATCCCCTACACTAGTCAACATTATGCGTCGTGGTAATCGATGTTCAGGCATAAGTAACACGTGGCCCAACCATCTCAGTCGACGAAGATTCACAACCTCATCAATTGATTCACCATCGTTCCCTAATACCCTGCGTCTAACCTCAGTATTACTTACCGAGTGAACACAGCAGATGCGAGCAATATTTCTAAGGCATCTGTGGTCAAATACTAGTAAACTACGAGTATCTTCTACTCTTAATGGCCATGTTTCACAGCCTTAAAGTAGAACACAGCGAACTGCTGCACAGTATACTCGTCTTTTAATTGACAGGCGGATATCTCGCGTACACTATAAATGACACAAATTGGCAAAAGCTAGTCGAGGCTTCTGTATCCGTGATGAGGTTTCGTCGCACACCACACCACAAAGACTGATGAGGCTCCCACGAGCATTTGACACGCTCAACTACTTCACTCCCTATCATTAGCTCAGGTGTCGATGCAACTCAATCCTGAAGTAACATTTTGCATTTCGATGGGGAGAATCGCATCCCGAACATGCTTGCATTGTTGCTTACGGTAGTCAGAAGACTCTGAATTTTGTCAGAATATTCACCAAGTAGAACTATTTCATCGACATACTCCAAATCAACAAGTAAATCCTCCCGGTAAAAGTTCAAATCCAGGAAATTTAGATGAGGAAAGTGTTATCTCTAAAAGCATGTCAACGACAAAGTTAAACATGAATGGAGAGAGTGGACAGCCCTGACGGACACCACTTGAGGTAATAAATTCTGATGACAGTTCGCCATCAGTTCTCACACGGCCAGTTGTGTTCCAGTAGAGGGTCTAACGACCAGAGCAACACTCTTTATAGGTACATGGAATGTCCGGACAATGTGGGAGACAGGAAGAACCAGCCAAATAGCAATGGAAATGAGGAGATACAACTTGGCAATACACGGAATCAGCGAAACCCATTGGACACAAACTGGACAACAAAGGCTAGGTACAGGAGAGATGCTGCTGTACTCCGGTCACGAAGGGCAAAATGCCTAACACACTCAGGGAGTTGCTCTAATGCTGTCCAAAGAAGCAAGAAATGCACTTGTGGGATGGGAATCTCATGGACCCAGGATAATCAAAGCATCATTCAGAACAAAGAAGCAAGGGATCACAATGAACGTTAGCCAATGTTATGCACCCACCAATGATAGCAACGACGATGATAAAGATCAGTTCTATGAAAGGCTGCAATCAATTCTAGCAAAGTGCTCACGAAAGGACCTCACAATCCTGATGGGAGATCTAAATGCTAAAGTTGGAGTGGACAACACAGGATATGAAGATATAATCGGACGACATGGACTAGGAGAAAGAAATGAAAATGGGGAGAGACTTGCAAACCTATATGCTTTCAACGAATTGGTTATAGGCGGCACAATATTCCCACACAAACGCATACACAAAGCTACATGGATCTCACCGGACCACACCACAGAGAACCAGATAGATCACATCTGTATCAACAAAAAATTCCGAAGATCAATGGAAGATGTGAGAACCCGGAGAGGAGCTGACATAGCTTCAGATCACCACCTGGTTGTGGCCAAGATGAGACTGAAGCTTAAGAAAGACAGGACAACTGGACAAACAACACTACAAAGGTTTAATACAGCCTTCCTTCGAGATACTGACAAGCTCCATGAATTCAAGATAACTCTCAACAACAGGTTCCAAGCTCTACAGGATCTACTGAAAGAACAAGAAACTACTTTGGAGGACAACTGGAAAGGGATAAAAGAAGCACTAACTTCAACGTGTCAGCAGCCGAACACGAGCAGAGAAAGTCAAAGCACAAGCAGACTACGCAGAAGCAAACAGGGAAGTGAAGAAAAGCATTAAAGCCGACAAGCAGAAATATATGGGAGAACTAGCAACGGCGGCGGAAAAAGCTGCAAGAGAAGGGAATATGAAACAACTATATGATACAACGAAGAAATTGGCAGGGAGGTATAGCAAACCAGAGAGACCAGTCAAAGACAAAGAAGGAAAGACAATCACTGAGATTCAGGAACAGAGGAAAAGATGGGCAGAATACTTCGAGGAACTGCTGAATAGACCAGCCCCATTGAATCCACCGAACATCGAAGCAGCCCACACAGACCTTCCAATAGATGTCACTCCACCAACGATCGAAGAATTCAAGATGGCCATCAGACAAATCAAAAGTGGGAAGGCGGCAGGACCTGACAATATACCAGCAGAAGCACTGAAGTCAGATATTGAAATAACTGCAAACATGCTTCACCTTCTATTCAAAAAGATTTGGGAAGAGGAACAAGTGCCAACGGACTGGAAAGAAGGATATCTCATTAAGATACCAAAGAAAGGAGATCTGAGCCTATGTGAGAACTACAGAGGTATCAGTTTGTTATCAGTACCAGGAAAAGTTTTCAATAGAGTGCTGCTGAATCGGATGAAAGACTGATTAGACGCCCAACTTCGAGATCAACAGGCTGGATTCCGAGAGGATCGGTCGTGCACAGACCAGATTGCAACACTACGGATCATCGTAGAACAATCAGTTGAGTGGAACTCATCACTATACGTCAATTTCATTGACTATGAGAAGGCGTTTGACAGCGTGGACAGGAGAACATTATGGAAACTTCTTCGACACTATGGAGTTCCTGAAAAGATTGTCAACATTATCCAGAACTCATACGATGGATTACAGTGCAAAGTCATGCATGGAGGACAGCTGACAGGTGCATTTCCAGTAAGGACCGGAGTCAGACAAGGCTGTCTACTCTCCCCATTCCTCTTCCTTCTAGTGATTGACTGGATTATGAAGAATTCGACATCTGGAGGGAAATACGGAATACAATGGACAGCTCAGAATCAATTAGATGATTTGGACTTCACAGATGACCTAGCCCTCCTCTCTCATACACACGACAAAATGCAGATGAAGACAGCAAATGTAGCAGCAGCCTCCGCATCGATAGGTCTCCACATTCACAAAAGAAAAAGCAAGATTCTCAAATGCAACACGGAGAACACCAACACAATCACACTTGACGGCGAAACTCTGGAAGAGGTGGAAACATTCAAGTACCTGGGGAGCATCGTTGATAAACAAGGAGGATCGGATGCAGATGTAAAGGCGAGGATTGGCAAAGCAAGGGCAGCATTTCTACAATTGAAGAACATATGGAACTCAAAACAACTCTCAACCAATTTCAAGGTCAGAATCTTTAATACGAACGTCAAGGCAGTCCTACTGTATGGAGCTGAAACGTGGAGAACTACTAACTACATCGTCAGGAAGGTACAAGTATTTATAAACAATTGTCTACGCAAAATACTCAACATCCACTGGCCGGATACTATCAGCAACAGCGTTTTATGGGAGAGGATAAACCAGCTTCCAGCTGAAGAGGAATTTAGGAAAAGACGTTGGAAGTGGATCGGACATACATTAAGGAAATCACCAATGTGCATCACGACTCAATCCCTAACTTGGAATCCGGAAGGGAAGCGGAAAAGAGGAAGGCCAAAGAACACACTACGCCGGGAAATAGAAGCCGATATGAAAAGGCTGAATAGTAACTGGAAAGGAAGGCTCAGGACAGAGTTGGATGGAGAATGCTGGTGAAAGGCCTATGCTCCTCCACAAGGGGTAACAGGCGTAAGTAAGTAAGTAAGAAGGTCTGTATAAGGTTAATATTGGTAAGTGGACCTCCTGGTAAAAGATCAATTCCTGGAAATTTAATCGACGATAGCGCTATTTCCAACAGTATGTCTATGATAAAATTAAACAAAAATGGAGATAGTAGACAGTCTTGTCGGACAACACATGAGGTTGCAAAATCACATGACAGTTCGCCATAAGCTCTTACTCGACTGGTATTGTTTGAGTAAAGAGACTTAGCAGGATTCATGTACTTTTGTGGTACGAGTAGTACGTCAGAGAGTTTAGCTCTGTAAAGAAGTTCAGATAGCTTTCTGTAAAAGTGATCTTCCACTTCATCCGGGCTACAGTCAGTGGGAGCGTAGGCAGAAACGACGAAAAGGCAACGACGTGTGTCCCTATCCTTCCGAGTTCTTACGGAGCCATTTAGCCGGACAACACACAGGCGACTGTTAACGGAGATCCATTTTAATAGTGCTTGTTCTGCACTCTTACTAAGTTTTATGTCTACACCTGCAAGTCCACGAGAACTAGCCATCGGGTCTTCAGATACACGGAGGGTGTATTTCGTTGGCTGTCCATTTTGGCGATGTGAGGCCAGATGGATGACCATACAAGCATCCTGTATGCGTGTTTCGGAGACATAGCATACATCAATCGTGAGATTATAGGGTCTTAGCCAAGAAGGCCTGTTGGCCGATTTGACATAGGGTACGTACGTTGAAGGCTCCAATGTGTAGTTTCGAGGGAGGTTTTATTGGACCTGGGACAGTGTTCCGCGCACTAGAATCGTTGGCCATCGTGACACTTGAGGAGGAAGCCGAAAGAGGAATTTTAGTGTTGAAAGTCGAGGTGGGAGGAGTAATAGGAATTAAAGAAGGAGATTGATTATGAGTACAGTGATCTTGAGTGCTGTTAGAGGTATCAGTCAGTCAGTCACAACGTAGAACTTCGTACGTACGTACATCAGTTCCAGTTGCCATACCACATTAGCACAGAGATCCAGTTGTCGATTCAAATCCCATAGTGGTAGAAGTAGTAGGAGTATAATCAGAAATCCAAAAGATTAGGGTTTGAAGAAATTATTGAAGGAGTATAGTACAGTGAAATAAATTTGGAAAGAGATAAAGATAAAGACATGAGGAATTCAGAAGATTAGAATTTGGTAGAACACAAAGAGTGGATGCACCTTCGCCATTGCAAACGATTTTGAGCCATGTCATTCAAGGTCTCTAACCATCGGTTGCTGTCATCACGCGAATCCCAACCAGGTAGTCTATACCTATCAACATGATCCAGTCCACTTGTCAGTGACTTCATTGATTTATGCCATGTTTTGGTCTGGCCAACCCTAGCTTTCTTCCAACCTACTCCTAAACCATGAAACATTGCACGTCGGGGCAGTCGGTGGTCGGGCATACGTAACACATGTCCCAGCCATCTCAACTGATGAAGTTTCACTACTTCATCAATCGATTTGCTATCCCTACCTAGTACTCGTCTCCTAACAACTGCATTACTTACCCGGTGGTCCCAGGATATACGAGCAATGCTTCGAAGACACCTATGATCGAACACTAGTAGCCTACGAATATCCTCTACTCTTATAGGCCATGTTTCACTGCCATAAAGTAGGACGGAGCGAACTGCTGCACAGTAAACCTGTCCTTTGGTTGCTAGACGGATATCTCGCCTACACCATAAATGACGCAAGTTGGCAAAGCTAGACGAGCCTTCTGTATCCGTGCTGAGATTTCGTCACATACCAGACCACAAGGGCTGATGAGACTCCCAAGATAAGTGAAGTGGTCTACACGATCAGCTACTTCACTCCCTATCATTAGTTCAGGTGTCGCTGCAACCCAATCCTGAAGTAACATTTTGCACTTCGAGGGAGAGAATCGCATCCTGAACATGCCTGCATAGTTCCTTATAGTGGTCAGAAGACTCTGCATGTTGTCAGCGTCTTCACCGAGTAAAACTATGTCGTCGGCGTATTCTAAGTCAACAAGTGAATCTCCCGGTAAAAGTTCAACTTCAGGAGATTGAGATGATGAAAGTGATATCTCTAAAAGTATGTCAATGGCAAAGTTAAACAAGAATGGGGAGAGTGGACAGTCCTGACGAACACCACTTGAGATAACCAATTCTGATGACAGTTCGCCATAGGCTCTAACTCGACCAGTTGTGTTCGAGTAGAGAGCCTTTATGAGGTTAATGTACTTTTTTGGTACTCCTTTCAGTGACAAACACTGCCATAGAACCTCACGATCAACGGAGTCAAATGCCGCCTTAAGGTCAAGAAATACTACTATTGTGGGACGTCTGAATTTGTGTCTATGTTCTAGGACCTGACGTAGGGTGAATATCTGGTCTATGCAACCACTTCCAGGTCGAAAACCAGCCTGCTTTTCTCTAGTCTGCTCTTCACGAGCTTTGGTTAGGCGACCTAGTATTATTCAAGCTAATATTTTAGACACTATATTAGTCAAACTGATCCCTCTGTGATTGTCACAGGAGGACTTTTGTCCTTTCTTATAGACTGGCACAATCAGTGATTGGGACCAGTCAGATGGAATGAAGTCCATTTCCCAGATTCTACCTAAGACCTCAGTCAATCTCGCTGCTAGTACTGGACCACCATTCTTAAAAATCTCAGGGGTCAACCTGTCAGGGCCTGCTGCTCTCCCTCGCTTCAGATTTCCTATAGCTTTTTCAACCTCACAGAGGGTTGGAGGACTTACATCAATTTACCATTCAGGACGACTGGGGATCGTGGGTAATTGAAGTGTGGCTTAAGGCCAGTTGAACTGATCCCTAGTGTTCTGCCCATCGATCCAATCTCCTGGATTGAGAATGAATAATATGCCCATCTTTATCTGAGATGGTTTCACTGATATTCGGGTTCATAATACCGGTTTCTTTAATGAGTCTGAATAGCTGCCTACTGTTACCTATTGCCACTGCCTTTTCCATCTCTCTTGCTTTCGCTACCCACCACTGTTCACGATCATTACGCAGGCTTCTTATAAGCCTACGCTTAAGTTGACTCCGCTCTTCGTTATGCTCAGAGCCAGGTGGGATGAGTTTACGAGCATCTATTAGTGCGGTAGATGCTGCCGAGATCCATTGTTTCTCCCTAACGTTATGGTTTACCTTACTAGCGGATATCACTGCTGTTTCCACAGCTTTTCGGATGTCATTCCACGCTGCTTCGGGGTGGACACAACTTACATGGCTGCCTAACTGATTTTCTAGTTGTTCCTGAAATATATTCTTAGCTTGCTTATCATTAAGTAGAACCCTTAGAGGCTTCCCTGCAGTGTCTTTCCTACGACCAGTAAGACGCAGACAGATACGTGCTCGCACTAGAGCATGATCTGAATCTAAACATGTGCCCCAGAATGAGCGACAGTCTTCTATCGAGCCCCTCCATTGGTGGCTGATAGCGATGTGATCTAATTGGGTCCAACGTTGGGACGAATTCGGGGGTCGCCATGTCAAAAGATGTTTTTTCTTATGCTTAAAGTTAGTATTTGCAAGAAATAGGCGGTTATCTGAGCATAGCTGCAACAGACGGTCGCCATTATCTGTTCTTTTCGCCATGACACCATAGGATCTACCCAGGTGTCTTTCCCTTTCACTTAGTTTACATACTTGAGCATTAAAGTCACCTGCTACTATTACTACATCAGAACGCCTAGCTTCTCGGAGAAGGTCAGAAAGTTTCCTGTAGAACTCATCTTTTATATCGTCTGAGCTGCAGTCAGTGGGAGAGTAGGCAGAGACGACGAAGAGGAAACGACGAGTTTCCCTATCTTTCCGGGTCCTTACTGATCCGTTTAGCCGGACAGCGCATAGACGACTGTCTACTGGGATCCAGTCTAAAAGAGCTAGTTCTGCCCTAGGACTTAATGCTATACCTACTCCAGCGAGGCCACGGGAAGCAGCATCAGGGCTTCCAGATACACGAAGCGTGTATCGAGATGGTTCTTTATTTTGATTAGGTGCGGTCAAATGAATGACACTACTCGGATCTTGTATGCGCGTTTCGGAGACGCAGCACACATCGATGGTGTAAGATTCTAGAGTCCTAGCTAAGGAAGCCTGTTGTCCTATTTGGCACAATGTTCGGACATTAAAAGTTCCTACATGTAGTTTAGAGCGTGGTTTCAGGAAACCAGGAATAACGTTCTGTGTACTCGAATCGTTTGCGCTAGCGGTGCGAGGTGATAAAAGACGTGGGGAAGGGTTAGTCGTGGAGATAACAGAGTATTTGGGGGTAGGAAGGATTTGAAAAGCGACCAACTTAGTCTCGTGTGCAGTTAAGGGTATGAGGGCTAGTATCACTTCCCGGCTGCCCACACCGTGGAAGGGTATTTCTTGAGGGACCTGAAAATGAAGTTGGATTAGTGTTGGCCTTAACGACCTGGAAGCGTGACCGCAGTGCCAAAGGGACAACTGCTTGAGGCCGGTCACGCGTGGCCTTTTTGTGGGGGATTTTTGACGTGTTAGCTCCGTTCTTCAAAAGTCCTTACCGCCGGAGACGGAAATCCGTGGGATAAGGTGAGGTGTGCATTTTTAGGGTCGACCTTTTCTAACCCCACCCCTCCTTGTGGGAAGGCAGCATCGCTGTCATACTGGTTGTCTGAAGAAAACACCTTACTGCTTTCACACCTCTGTACAGTCAGCAGTACGACTTCGCCTTCGGACCTTGGGATTGCTGCTTTTAGTCTCACCGCTCTTCAACCGACCTGTCTGGCATGGTAGGACCTTGAGGAACGGTTGTTCCAGCCAGCATAGCTCGATTGGATCATCACGATAGGCAAGCCCGACCACCACGTCAAGGTAGCAGCAACGGTCGGGCTGTTAGAGGTATGAGGGAAGTTATCACTTCCCGGTTGCCCACACCGTGGAAGGGTTCTTCTAGGTGTACCTGAAAAGAAAATCAGGGTAGAGGTGGTCTTAGTGACCTGAGAGCATGACCGTAGTGCCAAAGGGACAACTGCTTGAGGTCGGTCACACACGACCTTTTTGTGTTAGTCCCGTTCTTCAAAGGACCTTACCGCCGGAGACGGATATCCGTGGGATAAGGTGAGGTGTGCATTTTTAGGGTCGACCATTTCTAACCCCACCACTCCTTGTGGGAATGCAGCATCGCTGTTATGCTAGTTGGAGGAAGGAAACACCTTACTGCTTTCACACCTCTGTACAGTCAGCAGTATGACTTCGCCCTCGGACCTTGGGTTAGAGATCCCAACGGATATGACTTAGAACTCCTCGTCTCTTATGGACCTAATCTTCACACATGATGATGATGTCAGTCGAATAACTTTCCTCATACTTTTGGAGAGGAGTGATCATGCAATTATCTTATTTAGCTTCAAGACTGAGATATCCTATCAAACAGTTGCGCCGTCCCGTCCTAACATATGGAAAGCAAACACGAAGGCGATCAACTCTGCAGCATCGACTGAAAACTGGATAACTGACTCAGTTGCATCAATAGAAAAGTCATGGATTCCATACCCAAAGATATAAAATCAGGCAACTCAAACATTTATACCCTGGACAGTCCCAAATAAGAAGCACGGCCATCCCTGGATAGACCAGGACATTCGACGTTTACTAAGACAAAAGATGGAATGTTGGAACGTTGCCAGCAGCCTTGACACAACAAATACGATGGAACGCAACGGCTCTGTAAGAAACACGTGTATAATTACAATCCGGACAGCTCAGCAAAAACATGAAAAGCAGTTGGCACGATACGTAACCAAGCAGTCTAAGAAACTATTTTCGTACACAAATTACAAAACAAGGATGAAACGTCGGATTCCCAACTTAATTAAGGAAGGGATTAGATCCCAAATGATAGAGGATGATCAGGAAAAATCAGGGGCTATGGCAAACTATTTAGGGGTAGCTTTCACTCAGGAGCCTCTCCTAGACGAAGAACCAGACCCAAATACAAAGTCAACAAACCGTCTGCTCACTGTAGACTTTGATTAAGACGAGGCATTTAAAGAGCTTGGCACCTTAGACACGAAAAAATCAACGGGACCGGATGAACTACATCCTAAAATCTTGAGACTAATTGCACAATATATTGCTGCCCCACTCATTATTATATTCAATGTGTCACTTGATCAAGGCGAGTTATCTACGGACTGAGTCTGAATCTGATTATGCTAGGAACAAGACGGCTGCAGGGGTTCGAATATTCATAAGATACGACAAAACAAACTTGGGGCGTGACCCCTTTAGTTACTACAAGGATTAAACAGATAGTTACAACCCTTTTCTATTTTAAAAGAATTTCATATTGATAACCAATAATTTGAACAACAGTTCGCATGTTATGTCCCAGCAGTTTGATTTTCCAAAGACTGATTAACAGGTAGGATATTATAAGGACCTTAATGCATGAATCAGTCATTTTTAACTCTCACCAAGTTCTGAGAAAGCAGGACCTCTTAATAGAGGCCACTGGCATCTTTGTATATTTCTAGGTTTAGACTGAATCCCAACAATAACACAGACTGTGATAATAGGTCATCACTAATTACTCAGAACATGCTTTAATCTAGTAACATAAATTGTATAGACACTCAACTGAATGGAAGAGAAACAAACCTTGTGGTGAAAACTGATCCCTCCTCTTTGAAATCTTTGACCTCTGGTTTTGGAGGAATATATTCCTCGTCTAAAATAGGATTTAGTAGGAAGAGAGTAGCATACCGTCATCATCCCCTTGCTGATTGTTAGTGTTCTGCTTAGGATCGAGATTCGCAGGTTTTTGTGAGAAACTAGAGACGCTAGGAAACTGAAAAAGCGACGGGGAGAACTTATTACTAGTTGTTGTGATAGGCGGCAAACCAAACGAAAATATAGGCTTCTTATCTGTACAATCAGTCGAAGAGCCAGAGGATATAGGTGTGGATTTTGATATGGAATTTCCGAAAACGAAAATAGAGTTTGGTGCACTGTTGGCAGGAGTCTCAATAGCTTCAGATGTTTTGGCAATTAGGCGACTGCTAGCTTCTTTTTTCTCCAGTAGTGGAACCGCATCTACCGATGATTGTTTGGGAAATTTAGAGTTGATTCCCGATAAATGTTTGTCGTAATCGGAGAATATTGGGCTGAGAATACAAAATGGGTCTTCTTTAACGTGTTTTGTAATCCAATCGAGTAAGCTCTGATTGAGATTTTGTAGGTGTTCAAGATACTCAGTTTCTTCATCCTTATGTCCGTTTTCTTTAACACTAGAAGGGTTGGGTCCAAAATTGAATGATACCGGGTTTCCCCTTGAGCAGTCAGAAAAAGCGGTAAATGACTTAAATAGTCCAGACGTTCCAGTCTTATGAAAAGTAATTAATCACATAATAGAAAGCTTACAGGTGTCCTGTTAGTGCGGGCTGTCAAAATTTTTCTTTGTGAAAGGATCTCCTTATCTGCTTTATCGAAGTCTCCTTTAGTAGTAGTTCTTAAATCATCGTCCCAGTTATCTTGATTCAACTCAATATCAGCCCGTCTTTTGGCCATATGGTATTGTAACTTCCCTTTAAAAAAGACCGCGTTAAAATCAAGTGGTGCAAAAAGGGTTCACATGGCTGTAGACGGAATAGAAGAAGCTCCCGCTTAACAGCCTTTTGTGTCTAGTAGCGGTGGATCACCAATACCTCCAGGCAGGCATCTAGGTTTATTATCAACAAAAGAAGAAAAAGAAATCGTTAAACCAGTTTCAGTTTGGAAAGGACAGGAGGCTTGATGGCCTGTGTTGATCTCAGTTGATTCAGCTTTCTTTTAAAAGAGTCAACGCATGGAGCCTCAACTACATGTTGTTAGAATTTACATCTAGTGACTATCTGCCCATCCATGCCACACATGAATTGAGACAATCCTGTAATACTATTCTACCTGACATACTATCAATGGATCACCAAAACTTTCCGGTTTTAACTTAAGACCCGTATGGGAGACCTTGGTGAATGCTTTACCTGGATCTATGAAAATAACATCTGCAGGAAAATCTCGATCTTTCGCCGGAGCCTAATCTTCTCTTACGATTAGCAGATTTGTCAAGCATTCAAATGGTTCAAATGGTTGAGGACGGAATAGAAGCATGATAGGCCTTTCCGGAAACCATGTTGTTCCCTGGTTAAAAGATTATGCCCTTCCACATGGTTTATAACAGCCATCTGAAAAATCTTTCTCATTAGTTTGATAACTAGACTAACTAGTGGATGGTTACTAAGTTTCCGCCCCCGCCTTATACACCGGAGTAATTAGTGCATCATTCCAGTTTCTTGGCAGTCTGGATTGCCGCAGAGACATATCAACCAGTGTGGCCACAGGTTCGGCAATTACATATAACTGGGTTTCCATAATCCTAAGATGAATATCGTCAGGACCACTGGACTTATCGGGTCTGAGATTTGAGGTAGTCTCAAGACAGTACCTTTCTCAATAACTATGGAATAGATCGACAAACTGACCCGATAGAAAACACTTTACTAAAATATTCCGACAAATCTTCTGCTTTTTTGACATCATCTCTCACTAATACTAACAAGCATTCTTGTATCGAAATTGATAGTATTCTATCAGTTTTTCTGAGTTTACCTTTTTATATACGAGAATAACCGTTTCAGATAATTTTTACAATCCCCAACCATTTTTGTTATACGACTGTCTGGTCTTAATTATCAACGCTTTACAAACATTCCTAGTCTCACAATAAGTGGATCTGTACTATTCTAAGCCAATAGAGATGAGTATATTTCAATGCTTTTTACTACTTCTAACCTGATCGCATATCGTATCACAAGCCCTAAACATGAACTGGAAAACAACGTGATTGCTATTCTCTAGTGGTGGAAAAGTATTTACATTGGCAATATCTTCAGTCCCATGAGTGATCACCAAGTGTAACAATGAACCTTGGTTCGGGCCATAGTGTGTGGGTTTGGTTGCATTCTGTACTAAGGCATGCTCCATTACTGTTATCAGGAACCTACTATGAAGTGAGTTTATGGATTCTACTGTGGTCATCTCAGTCCAACTAATATCAGGTGCATTTAACTCGCCTGATGTGTGGGTGAGAATGACAATTATTGGATGCTTGCCTAGCCAGATTTGTAGACAGTATGGCAGGCGTTAGATGTGTTATATATTCTCCTGTCCTTATAATTACTGGATTTTTGTTGGTCTGCATCGGCTTGTTGTCGGCTTTTGGTATGGAAATATATTTACATTCTAGTCAGGCTAATCGCGTGTTCTTGATCTAAGTTGTGTAAAAGTCCTGTAGAATGAACACTGGGAAGGAATCTAGTGTAGATATTCGTCTAAAGTAAATTAACGTCCCATTCGTAAAGACGAAGAAAACCGAGCATTATAACATCTAATATCAAGCATGAAGCTGAATGTGCTCTAAAATAATGTCATCAGCCAAGACACTTAGTATAAATGAATGCCACCTGATAATGAGATCAGAGCTTGTGACCTCACAAATTCTATTATCATGGGGTTTGCAAGCAAAAAAGCAGATGCTTACATTATTCATTACGTATAAAAGGACACCACCTCTCCTACATCTATGTCCATCACTTCCTAGGTAGTCGTAACTGGATAATTCTGGAGTAATGTTGAAGTCTGAGTTTATAAAAATTATCGAATTTGAAACATACTTAAGAAGACAGGTTATTTACTAAGTCAACTTTAGCAGCCTGTCCGTCACAAAGTAAATTTGCTAAGTGAGGTATTACAGAACTTTTATAGACTTGCTTGCGTGTATGGATTTCAGTGTATTTACGTCTCGTTTTACCAGAAGATGTACAAGGAGAAAGATATGAATGAAGCGGATGGTTAGTATCTGATAAGATAACACCTGCCAAGAGTTTGCAAGACTTAAGATGTCTATCCACAAGCATATTAATAATGACTTCAAAAGATTCACCACATACCTTGCAAACCGCCTTCAGCACTGTACGCAAAACAGCAAAGTCTTTTCTCAAAAGCCCGGTAAAGAATAATGGAGAACAATATAGAATACTAGGTAATATGCAGGAATTTACAAATTGTAAGAGTAAATGGCGAGTAATCCCAAAAGCATGCAGCCTCTTTATGTAGTATGTCAAACAGTATACTTTTTTCGATAACAGTAAAACATGAGAAGACCAAGAAAGATCGGTAGTATCCGCTTCTAAGAACCTACTATTCGAAAACCTACTAAGCCGATATTTCCCTCATCACTTTGTCCATGGGTTCCTAGTTCAGCCAGTGCCATCTTCCTTTTCATTCTGTCTTCAAGACACATCAGGTCTTATTCGAATGTCGGTATTATCGTGACTATGAGCGCTACTTAACAGATCACGTTGCTTCTCCCACCCTAGAATTTCACTAAGGAGTTTATGTGGTCGAGGTCCAACCGTGTCATCGGTCCTTTTACCTCTTCTTATCAACTTTTTGACATGAACTCCATAAGAGTTGCCTTGTAAGATGCTACAGATAAATTTCCTGAGGTTCTTCAAATCATGTGAGTGTCTAATTTTGAAATCAGAGCAGTTTGATTCCAGAGAATGACATTGAGTTTTTGTCCGAGACTCTAGGGTGGAGTTCTGCATTACTTTCAGACTTTGGTAGTGTATTTTGTGATTCGGAATAGGAGTTCACCAACGACATGCCAACTAAACGGATGCCGCTTATGGCTTTTATCTTTCACTTCTTTTTCTCCGTACTGTCGTCCATTTTTCATCACTCAGGATAGCCACACTGGGACTGTTGGGAACGGTGAAGGTTTCATCTGGGTCCTCAATTTCTGCTGAAGATGCATGACCACCCATGTAAATATCAAGCGGTGCTTCACTCTTAGTTAGTTTCAACAGAGTGTTCACTTTTTCGTCAATCCCAGTCGTGTGTTTAACGCGTCGCGTGACAAGACGTGCTACACTGACACTTTCCTCACTGTCAGTACTCGTGTTACCAGCTTAACCATCTTTCTTCTTACGGGCTAAGTCTAAGAAGCTCATAGTCTCCTGAATTAGTAACGTCTTATTCGTACAGCAAAACATACAGAGCCAATGAGAGTCATGCTACTAGAATCCTTTGTATGTGGTGATACTTAAACAGATACACATTTTATGGAACCACATTTTACACTCATCATAATGAATTCCTTCCTCCACAGGGAATAAAAAATTTGGTTGTACATATTTATAAGTACTTTCAACCATCGTTATTAGATTAAGGTTTAAAACAAAATATGATCACAGCATGAACACAAGTGTCATAGTCAATGAGAAAAGTAACACAAGAAAATGTTTAGCAAGATTTCAAACCTTAATTGAAGTATTCGAAGTTAGAGTAGACCAAAAATGCTTTTTGATGCAACAAGTAAAAAACAGCGAAGATAATCACAAAAAGTACTAAATCATTGCTCTTTTTGAAACGCGCACTGTACATTACATAACATTTTGTTACGTCTCGATTTTTTATTGCTCTGTCAAAAAACTTTTAATATGCTGAGGTCGCAAGAATGATCAGATTTTACTAGAAAGGCTAAGATATCTTCTGGGACGATAACTGCTCACATAATTTCTACCAATTCGATTTTTAATATGACTTTTTCCCTCTGATTGTCTGTAATATTTTTTTCCGGTTTGCCAAATTTCTACATGCTCAAAGGTCATATTATGCTACTGTAGTAACAACGTTTGTACCAGTTTCGTTTGAGCTGCTTATTCTACCACAAATATTAAGTTACATGCAATTCCATCTTTTACTCTCCCTAGCCGTTGGGATTTGATGTGTTGAGTATAAATGAATATTTTCATTTCCAATGAGAACCAGGAAAGCTTTTTCATACATCAAGTCAACCTTTATCATTGATTCATACAATATACTAACTACTCTGATTTGAAAGACCAGATGATATATGTAGCACACAAATAGTAAGTCAGAATAAAAGCATAGTGAATGAGCCTAGACTTGACTTATGAATTATGTGATTATTCAAATATATTCTTCTATAATTATAATTTATGTAGGATCAGTTGAAGTTACACATTAACACCATCGGATGCCGGCTCAGTGGTCTATCGGTTAAGGACTCTGGTTCGAGACTGGCAGATCCTGTGTTCGAATCTCGCGAGTGCGGGATCGTGGATACACACTGCTGAGGAGTCCCATAAAAGGACAAAATGGCCGTCTAGTGCCTCCAGGTTTTCCATGGTTGTCTAGCTTCAATTGACTTACGCTTTCAACTATGTAAATTTATTGCTAGTTATAGTGGTTTGTGTTTATCAGTTATTAATATTTAGAGTTGAAGTGATCACTATTTGTATACGAACTTCTTGGAAAGATTCCTGAGTCACAAGGTAAACGATAAAACAAAGAAAGACAAATGACATCAATGGGAGATCAAGATATAAATCAGATGCTGGTGATATTGTCCAGAATGACAATGAAAGCTCCGCGATTAATTCACCTAGCTTTTTTTAGGATATTAACTAGTGATGGAAATAGGGAAACACATTTCTTTTTATTACAAAAACTCCTTAAGTGGATATACTTATATCTCAGTATTATGTTTTCTTAGAGACTCAAACTAAAATAAAATCAATTTGGGAATCCAGACAATTTTAAGTCGTTGATAACCCAATACAGACTGGTCAGTACAGTAATGAATATCAACAACGAATAAATATTAACATCTCCGATGAATAATA
>NW_017386002.1:156162-160161 GCF_000237925.1 Schistosoma mansoni
ACCGAAGTCGGTGTTTCAAGATGGTGACACCAATTGAATTATCGTCTCTGCGCCCGAACACACGATGCCGAACCTCTGCATTACTAACATGGTGTTGCCACTGGATGTCAGCAATCCTTCGGAGACAACGATGATCGAACACAGAGAGACGTCTAACATCCTCAACTCGGAGAGGCCAGGTTTCACAAGCATAAAGCAAAACTGCTCTCACCGACGCGTTGTAGATCCGACCTTTTACAGCCAGACTAACATCACGAAGGCGCCAAAGATGGCCCAGATTGGCATAAGCCGCTCTGGCTTTCATTATACGTGCATCAATCTCATCACTCACGCCACCACCAGCACTTATATAGCTACCTAGATACACGAACTTCTCAACTACTTCGATCTCCTCACCATCCAGGGTGAGTACAGGATGAGAATCCTGCCAGTCTTGTAGGAGTACTTTGCACTTGGAGGGTGCAAAGCACATGCCGTACCTGCGGACACTGATTGCCAACTGATTAAGTGCTGATTGCATGCCTTGGGCATTATCGCACAGTAAGACAATATCATCCGCATACTCAAGGTCGAGAAGTCGTTCTCCAGGCAACATATCCACACCGCCATTACTTACATCCATCAGAGCTGTTTCTAGGATGTCGTCGATGGCAAAGTTGAAGAGGAATGGGGAGATCGGGCAACCCTGCCTAACCCCACTGCTCGAATGGAACAAGGGAGAAAGGTGGTTGTATGCCCTCACTCTGCCTGAGGTGTTCGTATACAGGGCCTTTAAGATGTTAATGAACTTCTCAGGCACACCCTTCAATAGACAATCCCAGAGAACAGTCCTGTCCAACGAATCGAAGGCCGCCCTGATATGAAGAAACACTACGATTGTTGGCCTGCGATAAGGCTGACGGTGTTCTAACATTTGGCGGAGGGTGAAGATGTGATCAATGCATCTTCGACCAGAACAAAAACCAGCCTGCTCCTCGCGAGTCAATCGTTCTCGGGTTTTAAACAACCTACGAAGAATGATAGAAGCCAATAGTTTGGACGCAATCGAAAGTAGACTTATCCCCCGATAGTTATTGCAGGAACAACATGAACCCTTTTTAAAGATAGGGACGACTATTGACTCATTCCATGATGTTGGAACACTTTCTTGCTCCCAAACCTTTCCAAACAACACAGTCAATTCCTTAGTCAGAAAGTCGCCACCATCTTCAAAAAGAGCCGGAGGTAAGTCATCTGGGCCAGGTGATTTGTAACGTTTCAAGAGTTGGAGTTCCTTGCGGACTTCCGCCTCGTTTGGTGGAACAGTCGTCACCGGCCATGGAGGGCTGGACAAGCTGGTTGATGTTGCCGGAGCAGCAGGCCAGTTGAACTGCCCTTCGAAAAATTCCGCCCATCGTCCAAGACGTCGGGAGATGTTAGTGATTGGCATCCCGTCATTCTCGTAGATTGTTTCACTCACACCAGACTTCTTGCTGCCAGTGGCTCGGATGAGTTGGAAGAGCTTCCGGAAATTACCAGATGCAGCTGCTGCTTCCATCTCATTAGCACGCTCCGACCACCAGGCTTCCCGGTCCTTACACAAGCTTTGCCCGATTTCATTACGTAACAGCCTTCGTTTTGTGGTCAAACTCACAGTCACCCGGAGTAGACCGACCGGCTTCCATCAGTTGTAAGGAGCCAGAAGAAACCCAGTGCTTGTAAGCGGGACGTTTCGCGAAGCCGCAAGCGGCTTTACTCGCCATTTTCATGGCGTCGTGAAGATGCAACCAATGCTCGTCTATACTTTTCGGTGGGGTGGTAGCTAGCCTAGAGGCTAGCTCAGCTCGATACTTACTTGCAACAGAAGTTGCAGCCAATTTACTAATATCAATCCGTTGGTGGTGGTCAATCCTTCGGCCACTGAAAAGTAAGGTGAGATTGGCGCATACCAGGGCATGATCAGACTCCAGATAGGTACTCCAAAAGGAGCAGCAGTCTTGTACACAACCACGCCAGTGGTAGCTGATCGCGATGTGATCAATCTGAGTCCAGGCTTGGGATGCAGAGGGAGGACGCCAGGTGGCACACCGGCGATGACTATGCCGGAAGTTAGTGCTGGCCAGAAACAGGTTGTGGTCTGTGCACAGTTGCAGCAAACGGTCCCCGTTATCTGTCCGGCGACCAACAAGTCCCCATCGGCCACCTAGACGACTCTCTTCTGTGCCTAGACGCCCGACCTGTGCATTCAAGTCTCCGGCTAGTACTACAATATCTGTCGAACGCGCTTTCTGGAGAAGAACTGTTAACTGATGGTAAAACTCATCCTTGATTGCATCCGGGCTGCAATCTGTCGGGGCATAGGCGGAGATGACGAAAAGACACCGTTTCTCACGCCGATTTCTTCTCACTTTGATGGAACTTTCTAATCTAACAGCACATAAGCGACTGTTAATGGGGATCCAATCGATTAGTGCTGCCTCAGCCCTAGCGCTTAGTGCGACACCAACGCCAGCAAGACCAGACGAAGATGCCACAGGGTCCCCGGATAAGCGCACGTGGAACAAGCTTTTCGAGGCGACAGATGGAGAGCGGATTTGTAGTACTTCACTAGAGTCTTGAATACGGGTCTCGGATAGACAACAAACGTCAACATTAAGACCTTCCAAAGACATAGCCAGCCCTATCTGTTGTCTGATCTGCATTAGTGTGCGAACGTTGAAGGAAGCCAGCTTGAACGGCGTACGTGGTTTCAGAAAGACTGCTTCAGTATTCATAATCGGTGGAAGCATTCACTTTCAACCAGACAGTGACTGGAGATCGTTTAGATAGGACAGATTTTCCACCAAGAGCGAGCTGCTGCATAAGTTGAAGAGTAAGGTTACACAAATTGGGGATAAAAGGGGGTGAATTAGCGATATGGTAAGTAATAATAATAATAATAATAGTAATAATAATAAAGGTAATAATAATAATGTTAATTGTCTTGCTTTTAGTATGACCAGGGATATCGTCAATAGAGTTCATAATTTCATTCATTTGTTTGTGTGTGGGCTGTGATACTGCCCGGGTGCCCAAACCGAAGCAGGTGGTTTTCTTAGGGGACCACACCCCGAGCCTTTGACCTAAAGGTCTGATCCACAAGGCAGTGGAGCATCGTGAGGAGATGCAGTCCCATGGTTGCCATTGACCAACAGCAGGTTCTTCCGCCATTCGTTTCATCAGGATACTGGAGCCCATGTGCACCATTGGTTTGGAATCAGGGTTTTCCAACTCCCCTAGGTGAACCCTCCGTGTCCACCAATCCGGTTATAGCGCCGGACATTCGCTTTTCGTCCTCTCACTTTCGTAAACAACACCGGTGCCACGAGAAGGCAGTGAGACGTTTGTACCAGTTTCGTTTGAGCTGCTTATTCTACCACAAATATTAAGTTACATGCAATTCCATCTTTTACTCTCCCTAGCCGTTGGGATTTGATGTGTTGAGTATAAATGAATATTTTCATTTCCAATGAGAACCAGGAAAGCTTTTTCATACATCAAGTACACAAAAGCAAAGATACTCGCAACAAGTACTAAATCACTGTTTCCTTTGGAAACACGTGCGACCAAACTATGTATTAGGGACAGAATGCTTAGTTCTTGTGTTAGTTCTGTAATGGACTTCTGAAAGTGTCTAGTCTTCTTTTGAATAAGTCAACTAAAGAGGTGGATACAACTTATTCGAGTTACAGGGTCCAGGAACTAATGATTCAGGGTGAAAACTTTGTAAATATAGTTAGTATAGACCAATTTTGTAGTCAGTGTTTGTTAATAACCGCATTTACTTATTTCTTTTTCATAGTGTTTACGTTTACAATTATTTACTGCAAAATTGTTTTTAAATCGTTCACCTTCTGTTTTTTTGGGTTCGAATGCAGCATGTCTTCCGGAACATGTGAAATTATTGAAAATAACGCCAAGAATGATTTATGAATATTTTTAATAGTTGAAAGCGTGAGTCAATTGAAGCTAGACCACCAT
>NW_017386002.1:160361-182266 GCF_000237925.1 Schistosoma mansoni
TTGAACTCCACTGGTCACTGCTTCTCACTAGAGCTCCTAGATATACTTCTCGAAGTCACTAGTGAGCATATGATTATATTAACTATCAGAAGGGGTTTTGTGGGGAGTTCAAAACCACGTCTGTTGTGAGATAGGAACTCACTGAAGACAATTGGTGAATGGTTGCCCAACTTCGTGTATCAGTTGAAGTTAGACATTAACACCGTTGGATGCCAGCTTAGTGGTCTATCGGTTAAGGGCTTCGGCTCGAGACTGGTAGGTCCTGGGTTCGAAACTCGCGAGAGCGGGTTCGTGGATGCGCACTGCTGAGGAATCCCATAATAGGACGAAACGGCCGTCCAGTGTTTCCAGGTTTTCCATGGTGGTCTAGCTTCAATTGACTCATGCTTTCAACTATGAAAAATACTAAATCTCCACGAAACACCTTATGAATATTTGCTTGGAAATCAATAAATATGGGACTCACGAAGGTTGCGGTTCATCAAATCGATACTGAAAATGTAAAACCATATTGTTAACTCCTTCGTCATGTACCTGTACAGTTTAAAGAACCCCACAACGATATACTCCGAGATGTTAGTTCTTAATATAATCACACCGTCCACATAACCTTTGGCAGCCCCAACGGTTTTAGTAAAAAATGAAGAACAAAACCTTTAATTATACATCGATCATCGTAAACTGAGCGAGGTCACAAAACGCTATTTTTTCCATTGCTTCGAATAAACGCTACTTTGTATGTGCAGGCCGGTTCAAAATGGTTTTCAACACTTGACTTAGTATATGGTGATTGGAAGTGAAGTTTTACAAGGGGGCGTGATTGGCTCACAAATCTTTCTCCTTTTTACCGACGACGTGTTCCTTCTATCAAAACGGTAAACCTTTCCTTTTTGTCCATGACTCAAAATCGGTTTATTCATCTTCTTCAGCTATAAAAAATCTAGATTTCTGTGGCAATATAAGAAGAAATAAGCATGTTGTACGAATGGACTGTTTCGTAGAATCCGTCGTTTAATGTTGAAAAAGTGGATTTACTCACAGTGGCCACCACCTTAACCTAAATCTGACTGCACATAAACTACACTAAAACCTTCAATACTGTTCGTGACTTGTATTAAGAATGTAGAAACCTTTCTTAGCAGATTGCATTTCAAGTATCTAAAGCTAGAAAGTTCATTGGATTCATAATGATAAACTTCAATAACATCGAATAGAGGTTGTTATTACGCAAAAAATGTATCTTACACACTCCTGAATATGGTATTTTAGTTCACAGTAATTGCAGACATAATGATCTGGCTAAAATCTAAGTGGTTTAAAGAAGGTTCCCTAAAGCTGTCTGAGGTCTTCCGACAACATGGATTATCACCAAAAATGTCAATGACTCAAATTAGAACCTCTCTGGATCAGGCATATCAAATTAAACCTTGTTTTTATCTACAGGCTTATAGAAGGTATTTCTTATTTCCGGCATCCACGCCTTCGTACTCTATGATATCAACACACAACCTACTCAATAAGAAAAATATTCGGGCGATTCCAAGAACCCATCCAAACTTACGCCAGAATTTTTTCCTTATTCGCAACTCAACCATGTAGAACAAACTGCCAGTTAACCTCCGTTGCAGTGAAACTGCAGCCCGGTCCAGAGGTCTCTTTGATGATAATCTTTCAGAAAATTGATTGTGTCACCTACTGAATATCAATGTGTTTAATAGTGATTTACACAAACCAGGTCCGTCACCTGTCTAGCGTCGCTTATGAAGGATGTTACTTCTTTTCACGTGGTTTTATTTTGTCTTCCTATTAGTTTTTCCTTTTGATTTAACAACATTTATTAGCTTCATTCACTTCATTTCTGACAGGGTTCCATTAATTTGACACCTCATCTTGTGACTAAACGTGATACTTTGGGTTCGCTATTTCTCACGCTGTTCACTTCTTTTCGTTCATCAAAATTAATATATTAGCTATTAACAAATATTGGATCCAATCCTACCATAGAAATTTATACAGCTTTTATATTAGGATATAACAGTCGCTGTTCACTTAATAAAAACTTTATATTTACATTACTTTCAATAATGTAAAGGCCATCTAAAAAACATATAATCTCAGTGTTCCAGAAAATCTTGACCTCGAAATTATAAAAAACACTGAAAAAATAATTGACCGTATATCATCTGAAGTGTTGTTGGGGATGTCAAATCCCCAGAACTTACTTGGTAAATGGCCTAATCTTGTAGTTTTATTTTGAAAATTTGAATTTAGCTGTTTTCGCGCCAAAAGCGCTCTTTTACCTTCACGTCATATTTCCCACCTGTAAACTATCTTAACCGCTATTGGTCCTTTGTTTCTTTATGTGTGCTATTTACTAATGGTGCTCAAGGACAATTTGTTACTGTATAAATGCGCTTGACTTTTTCCCTTATTTGATTGCTTGTACTCGGCTGCTTACGGAATACATATATATTCCCCTACTTGCCTTGGACTTCTTCATCTAGTTAGCGGGGCCTGGGACAACAGATTAGAATAGCTTATCGTGTCATTGTGTCATTTGGTTTTCGTTCGTTACCGCGGAATCGATTTAGTTTCAGGCATAACAATTGGCGACGGGGACAAAAGTGAAAAATGACGCTCCCTTCTGACCGCTTACAGTTGCTCTTTGACCGACATTTGGAGTTCATGGTCAAACTACGTACACAGTTTCTGGATCATCAATGCTTCACATATGCGTCAGAAGTGGATGTATTAATCTCTGAATTGCACACAGAGCTAGCAAATGATCGCAGCCCCCATGATTCCTCAACAAGCCGCAACCTAAACGAAAGTGCAGTATCACAAGACATGCCCGGTTGTCCATCACTATCCGTTTCAGCAACATGCCCGGTAGTGGATTCAAACTCCACTATCCTGGAATTAGCAGGTCCTATCAATGACGCTTTCAGCTCTCATCAACACGATGCTATGTTAAAAGCTCATGAAGTGGTCGCACCAATCACCTACGAAGTGCCAGACATCATATCGAGCAGCACACCGAGCGAATCGCATTCTGCAATAGAAATTTTTACCGAATCTAATGCCAAAGATTCCCAAGCTTGTCCAGGAAATTTGTTACATGCATCAAATCCGGAACCTAGCGCAGTTTTGCTGGACACTGTTTTTCATAGTGATCCACAACCTGCCAGTGATGTTTGCAATAAGTCTAATGACTACATTTCTGCAGAATCAAATTCTGACCTCACATCAAATGTCGATCCTCACCATCCAGTCAATCTTAGCAGGTTCCCTATTGAATGCCAGAAACATGTTATAAATAGAATCGCATTAGTAGAAAATTGGGTATATGAGGATCCAACACTATTTCGTGGGGGAGGAGGAGCTCGGATTTCTTAAAAAGGGGAGGTGTTGGGGATGTCAAATCCCCAGAACTTACTTGGTAAATGGCCTAATCTTGTAGTTTTATTTTGAAAATTTGAATTTAGCTGTTTTCGCGCCAAAAGCGCTCTTTTACCTTCACGTCATATTTCCCACCTGTAAACTATCTTAACCGCTATTGGTCCTTTGTTTCTTTATGTGTGCTATTTACTAATGGTGCTCAAGGACAATTTGTTACTGTATAAATGCGCTTGACTTTTTCCCTTATTTGATTGCTTGTACTCGGCTGCTTACGGAATACATATATATTCCCCTACTTGCCTTGGACTTCTTCATCTAGTTAGCGGGGCCTGGGACAACAGATTAGAATAGCTTATCGTGTCATTGTGTCATTTGGTTTTCGTTCGTTACCGCGGAATCGATTTAGTTTCAGGCATAACAAGTGTTGATAAGACTTTAGTGTATGCACAATGTCTTTGTGTATAATATACCTGATAGTACGAACTGAAATCGTTTTTAGCGTTTTTTTAGCGAGTTGATTTTCTACGGGATGGGGTCGCTAACCCCATGCCCAACCCTCCTCCTTTACCCGGGCTTGGGACCGGCAGTAACCCCCAGAGGAGCTACAGGCGGAGTTGGAGAATGCTGGTTGGCGGCCTATGCTCCATTGGGAGTAACAGGCGAAAGTAAGTAACGAACTTAAAGTTTGCTAAAAACTATTCCACTACAAGAATGTGGATTGCCGCAATCTTAGTGTGTAGCAAGAAGATTACGTAAAGCACAGACTAACCCCCCTTTTCCCATTCTATTTCAGTTTAGTAGTATCACAAAAGCCAATCACCTCCTTAAAAGTCAGTCTTTACCGAGGCGTATTCCAACATTTAAAAAGTTTTGAATTACCCATGACAGGACTGCTATCCAGAATCGAATCTTCAATGAATTGCAAAACAAACAACCCAGAGAACGTAGTAGTGGCAGTTACAACGTTGGCCATTGCACAATTCCTAAAACACCATATCCTACCCCTCCCAAAAACGGAGCACGCCGCATACTGATATTAGTCATAAGAACAAGACTGAACATCAAGCAGCTACAACCATTCAACCTAAGCCCAAACACTCAGCCACCCCAAAATGCCCATTCACCTATGCCTCGACAGTGCCCAAGCACTGATCCGAGAAAAGGTCAGAAGGTAATTTTCCCAGGAATCGCTCTAGTAGCTACAACCATGACAGTTCTGCTATGGGGTCTCCAAACGTTGGAGACGTCAACCCCACTATTCTGGGACCATCTTTTATATACTCCGACCTGATAGGGAGTGACACATCTTTCTCAACATCGATAACTGTCTCTTGTCTTAAAAGCTCCTTGACGAAATCTGAACACTCCTCGAATACACCACCTATCCGTTCAACTCATTCAATTCTATCCAACACTCCTAAAAATACTTCCCTCGCAAAACTAACCTTCGACCACCTTTCTCCCATCAACTATACTGTCATTAAACTAAACGAACATGAATATAGAGCCAGTACTCCCACTTCCTCCTCTTCTCGTGGCAAAAGAGACACTACTTACAACGGCTAAGATCTACCTCTACGCTGATGACTTAAAAGTCATCTATAAAACTGACATTTGCGATGAACGTCGTACGATGCAAACAATCCGACATGAACTCAACAAAGTAGACAACTGGTGCAAGCGCTGGAAGTCAGAGCTCAACACAAAGAAATGCGGTTGGTTATGCATTGGAGACACGTCTCTTAAAATGAAACTGTCACCTAACAAGAACACACTGCACAGACTGACATCATTAACTGACCTAGGGGTACACTACTCAAAGTCTTAACTTCTCAGAACATATCTCAACTAAATCATCTCAAATGTGGAGATTGCTTGGCTTCATTCTTCGTAATTTCTTTCAAAACGAAACTAAAATCATTCTTTATAAAGTCCGTGTAAGACCTATCGTCGAATACTGCTCGTTCTAGTTTTCCAACCTACGCCTATCTGATATACTTAACGTGGAAATAATACTACGAGTTTTCGCCAGCGAAATACTTAAGAACGACTCACTCATTGACCACAGTTACCGATGTTATATCTTAAGAATAGAACCCCTCTGGAAAAGAAGGCTTAAGTCTAATTTGATTCTCTATTTCAAACTTTAAAACATCTTACTTATTCCGCATGTAATATAGTTCTCTCCCAAGACTTACATGAATGCAACCTTCGAGAAAAAGTATCCACAGTCAAAATTGAGAAATACATATCACAAACTCGGAAAATCTTCTTCCTCATCAAGTACGCATTATAATGGAACAGTCTTCCCTCTGAAATAGGCATGGAAGATAAATTACATACGTTTGTGATACTTATTGATCAGTCCCTCACTTGCACAGATCGAGAACAAACGAACACATTAGTGTCCCACACAGGCATTATAGGCTCTCCACATATATGAACTCTTATTCTTTCGCCTGTTACTCCCAATGGAGCATAGGCCGACGACCAGCTTTCTCCAACCCACTCTGTCCTGGGCCTTCTTTTCTAGTTCTATCCAGTTCTTGTTCCTTCTTCTCATGTCTGTCTCTATTTCTCGGCGTAATGTGTTCTTTGGTCTTCCTCTTCTTTGACCTTCAGAATTCCATGTGAGGGCTTGTCTTGTGACGCAATCGGGTGATTTCCTCAAAATGTACCCTATCCACTTCCAGCGCTTCCTTCTGATTTCTTCCTCTGCTGGAATCTGATTTATTGTCTCCCACAGTAACTTGTTGCTGATAGTGTCTAGCCATCGGATCCGAAGTATCTTGCGTAGACAGCTGTTAATAAACACTTGTATCTTCTGGATAATGGCTTTCGTAGTTCTCCACGTCTCCGCCCCATACAGTAGAACTGTCTTGACATTTGTATTGAAAATTCTAACCTTGGTGTTGGTTGACAATTGTTTTGAGTTCCAGATGTTTTTCAGTTGTAAGTATGCTGCTCTTGCTTTGCCGATCCTCGCCCTCACATCTGCATCTGATCCACCGTGTTCATCAATGATGCTGCCCAGATATGTAAAGGTTTCCACATCCTCCAAAGCTTCTCCGTCAAGTGTAATTAGATTGGTGCATGTTGTATTGTATCGGAGAGTCTTGCTTTTCCCTTCGTTTATATTGAGACCTACTGCTGCTGAGGCTGCTGCTACACTGGTCGTTTTCTCCTGCATTTGTCGTTTCGTTTGTGATAGAAGAGCCAGATCATCCACGAAGTCTAAATCGTCAAGCTGCATCCTGCCTGTCCACTGTATCCCGTGCTTTCCTCCAGTCGTTGACGTCTTCATGATCCAGTCCATCACCAGGAGAAAAGGTGAGAGTAGGCAACCTTGCCTAACACCGGTCTTTACCTAAAATGAATCGGTGAGTTGTCCTCCGTGGACGATTTGGCAGTTTGGTCCATCATAGGAGTTCCGTATGATATTGACTATCTTCTCAGGCCCGCCGTAGTGTCGGAGAAGCCTCCATAGTGTTGTCCTGTCTACGCTATCAATTGCCTTCTCGTAGTCGATGAAGTTGATGTAGATTGATGAATTCCATTCGATTGATTGTTCCAAAATGATACGTAGAGTTGCGATTTGATCTGTGCACGATCTATCCCTACGAAATCCAGATTGTTGATCTCGAAGTTGAGCGTCCACAGAATCCTTCATCCTGTTTAACAATACCCTGTTGAAGACTTTTCCTGGTATTGAGAGGAGAGTGATGCATCTGTAGTTGTCGCACTTGCTAAGATCATCTTTCTTTGGTATTTTGATCAGAAGTCCTTTTTTCCAGTCCGTTGGAACTTGTTCATCATCCCAAATCTTACTAAAGAGGATGTGGAGTATCTTGGCAGTTGCTGCTACATTTGCTTTCAGTGCCTCTGCCGGGATATTGTCTGGTCCCACTGCTTTGCCACTCTTGACTTGTCTAATGGCCATGCTGATCTCTTCAATTGTTGGTGGGCCAACATCGATTGGGAGGTCTGTGGGTGCTGCTTCGATGTTGGGTGGGTTCAGTGGAGCTGGTCGATTCAAGAGTTCTTTGAAGTGTTCTACCCACCTGTTGCGTTGTTCTTCAATGTCGGTGATTACTTTGCCTTCCTTGCTTTTCACTGGTCTTTCTGGCTTACGGTAATTTCCAGCAAGTTTCTTTGTTGTATCATACAATTGTCTCATGTTTCCTCCTCTTGCAGCCTTTTCCGTTATCGTTGCTAAATCTTCCACATATTTACGTTTGTCGGTTCTGATGCTCCTCTTCACTTGCTTGTTTACCTCTGTGTATTCGGCTTGTGCCTTGGCTTTTTCCGCTCTTTTTCGGCTGATATTGATTGCTCCCTTCATGTTCCTACTTGCTTCAATCTTATCCAGTGTACCAACAGTGATCCATTCCTTGTGATGGTGCTTCTTTTGGCCCAGAACCTCTTGACACGTTGAAACGATTGCCTCCTTGATACCTTTCCAGTTGCTCTCCATGGTAGTTCCCTCTCCATTGAGTAGATCATGAAAGGCCTGGAACCTGTTGCTGAGGGCCATGTTGAATTTGTTGAGTTTGTCAGCATCTCGAAGAAAGGCCATATTAAACTTTTGTGATGTTGTCTGCACCGTTGTCCAGTGCTTCTTGAGTTTTAGTTTCATCTTGGCGACCAGCAAATGATGATCGGATGCTATATCAGCTCCTCTTCTGGTTCTCACATTCTCCATCGTCCTCCTGAACTTTTTGTTGATGCAGATATGGTCGATTTGATTCTGTGTAGTGTGATCCGGTGAAATACAAGTGGCTTTGTGTATGTTTTTGTGTGGAAATATGATGCCACCTATGACCAGTTTATTGAAAACACATAGGTTTGCAAATCTCTCACCATTTTCGTTCCTTTCTCCCAGTCCATGTTGTCCCATGACTTCTTCGTATCCAGTGTTGTCCTTTCCAACCTTGGCATTGAGATCTCCCATCAGAATTGTCAGGTCCTTGGTTGGGCACTTCTCGAAGATCGACTGCAACCCGTCGTAGAATTGGTCTTTAGCGTCTTCATCGTAGTCGTTGATAGACGCATAGCATTGGATGACGTTCATTGTAATACCCTCTCTCTTTGTTTTGAAGGAGGCTTTGATGATCCTTGGTCCATGAGATTCCCATCCTATAAGTGCATTTTGTGCTTTTCTGGACAGCATCAATGCAACTCCTTGTGTATATGGGGCATTTTATTCTTCATGACCGGAGTATAACAGAAGTTCTCCTGAAGACAGTCGTTGTTGTCCAACCTGCGTCCAATGTGTTTCGCTGATTCCAAGCACCTCCAGGTTGTATTTTCTCATTTCTGCAGCAATTTGGAAGACTCTTCCGGTCTCCCACATTGTCTGGACATTCCATGTACCTATAAAAATTGTTGCTCTGGTTGTAAGAAGGTGCATCGGCCTCATGACTTCCGAATGAACTCGACTTTCATCATGAGACGTCATAATAATTCCTTCTACTCCCAGGGCAGAGTTTGAAAGGTTTGAATGATTTTTTCTGGTTAGCGTTTTTTTAGCGAGTTGATTTTCTACGGGATGGGGTCGCTAACCCCATGCCCAACCCTCCTCTTTTACCCGGGCTTGGGACCGGCAGAAACCACCAGAGGAGCTACAGGCGGAGTTACATATATGGACTAAACTGCCTTATTTTGCTACTTTGTAGTTGCATTAAATAATTTTCCTTCCCTAATTTTTTAACTGAAGTAGACAGGCAACTTACTGAACCTACCAGTAATTCGTCGCTAAGAGACGCTCACTAGCACCCTAAAAAGTCAAAAGGAACTCACAATCGACTGCTTACCACCAGTGGTATTGCATCTATGGAACCTGTTGCCCATCAACCGGTCAGGTTATAACAAAATAGCCTTAGCACGAATTTAATGTGAGTTTCTTCTTGTCTGTTCTTTATCAGTTTTTTACTCTTCTGTACACTATATTGCCTTGCCATTAATATTATTTCACCAATCGTTATCTTACTTTATCTGTAACTGATATATTTATACACTTTTCCGCCTACTTTGGTTAGAAACTATCCTACATATACCCTTCCTAATGCCTATACTCTGATTGGCAACCTATACTTTACACTATAGTCAATTAAAACATTGCATCGATGCCCTATCCATTGTCCATAATTTGTAACTATCTGACAAGCTTGTAAAATGGTACCTATACTTATGTACCCATGAGCTGTTTGTGAATAATAATAATGATAAAGTTAAAACACATCCAGGTGATCGACACAAGAATGGCTTTCACCATATCATCGGGTTTATATGAATTCCAAACAATGCCGTTTGGACTAATTAATGAGCCTTCTGCTTTTCAATAACTAATGCATACAACATCATCTGGGTTGGAGCCACGTGCCTGTATGGTGTATCTGGATGATGTCACAGAACATGGAACAGCTGTTCAAGAACATTTAGAAAATTAGTGAATAGTTTTAGAACGCCTCAAGAAATTGGGTTTAAAAGTACAACCATCGAACTGTTGCCTGTTGAGGAAGCAATTCGAATTCCTGGGTCACGTCGTTTGTGACCAAGGAATACGCGCAGATATCGAAAGAGTCGATGCAATCGGAAACTTGGTTGTTCTAAAAAAGCTAGTGAACTCCGCAGCTTCCTAGGTTTAACGAATGATTATAGAAGATTTAGCAATGGACTTACAGAGATTGCAGCCCCGCTTCGTAACAGGCTAGGAAAGGATGTCAACTCTAAGTGGATTAATAAGTGCCAGAAGTCTTTCGGTTGCTGCGTTCGACTTCAAACTTATCATATCGCGACCGTTCTCATACAGCTGGTCGTTTCACCTTAGACACCGATGCAAGTGACCGAGCTATCAGTCACAGGTCTCTTCGGACGGAAAAAACAAAGCTACTGCGTATCGAAGCTGAATGTTTCGTAAGCTGAAAGAGTTATCGTACAACACGCGAAGGGATTCCAGAAGTCGCACACTCTGTGTGTTACTCCTGGCGTTAATTTTTGGAGGACAAGATTGCTATTAAAACTGACCATAAAGCTTTGATATGGTCTCGAAAGTTTAGAGGTCTCGAAAGGAAAATCGCATGATGACAAGAGTGATTGCAAGATCATGACTACGAATTCATACATAGGTCTGGAAAACAGCATCAGAACGCGGACACCTTATCATGCAGAGCAGCTAGGCCTCACGGAAACTGGCCTTCGTGAGTCACGCCAACGACGGAAAAGATAGAATCGAATATCATGGGAGATATTGACTGGGCTCATATTCAGGCAATAAATCTGGAAACTTCATTATTGCAAAACGCCTTGAGAAATCAGAACTCTCAGCTGTCTTCAGAAGATATCCAGGGTGTGAGTTGAAGAAGTAGGTGTCTATGGTACATTTGGAACTTCTTAACAACGACAGATGGAGTGTCATGTTTTTGTTATGAACCATGCTATTCAAGACAGCCAGTAGTTCCACAGTCTATTTTCGGTGGTGTGTTGGACGAAGTTCATGAAGAATTGGGCCATGAAGGCCAAAATAAAATGATGGAGCCCATCACACAGTGTTGGTGGCTAAAAAACAGTATGACATGTGGAATTAATTCAGAGCTGGTGAGATTTGTCAAATGACTAGGAACCTAAAAGACAATCCGCATGCACTCTTGGTAAATATGAAACCAGGTTACTAAAACGAGATTATGAGGATTGATATTATGGGGTAATTATTTGAAACTGACGAAGGAAATAAGTACAAATAGTGGTGTGAGGTGATTTCCGTAAAAAACACGGGTGCTCAAACTGTAGCTAAAGCAGCATTTGAAATTCTGGTTTCTCACTGTGGTGCCCCATTTCTCTTATATTCGAATAGGGTTACCAACTTTCAAAGTATACTTTTTGATGAATTATGTCAGGTAACTTAAATAGTTGAGGTCATCAGTTAGTTGCAGCTAAACCACCATAGAGAACCTGGAAACACTGAACGACGGTTTCGTCTCATTGTGGGTCAGAAAAATAAAACATTGAGCATGTGTTCTGTAATTTGGTTATATTTATACTAATAACCATGGGGTTCGTTATATTCTTGTTCCGTCTAGATACTCCACTTTGATAAATATCACAACTCATTGTTGTCTCGTCAAGAGCCCCTGATCATATTTCACTCTAGCGACATGAGATAGCATGAATTTGATCTAATAATTTATCATACCTCCGTCTGTTCCACTACTAAATGTCAAACATTGATTAATGTTCATATCCAAATGTCCTGCTGCTCCTCGGTTTCTTTCTTTTTTTCGATCTCTTCAGAATCTTGTTCTGAGTGTGAAACTATGTAACTTCTGACATCTGGAACAAGCTCGATGAACGCGCTTTCCCAAGGTCATAGTTCGCTCAAGGCGCTCCACAAGTCTACTTTATAGCAACTATAAACCTAAAATTTGCGTTGCATAAATACTTAGCACGACCAAAATCCTAACACAATTTTGATGAGATTGGATCTGGTGTGTAACGTAAACGCGATGCCCCTTCGGAAAATATTTTGAAGACTACACAGTTTATCCGAACGAATGAACTGATATTCACTTTTATAGATTATATTTACTAAACAACCCTGCTTGGGATGGATACTGTGAACCAGTAAATGTTGTAACTTGTAGATCATGTCTGTAAAAATGACGTGTACCTGCTCTTGCAGAAATGTTATTATTATTAGGCGGTCCATAGTAAAGTGCCTCTTTGGTGGGCGGGAGTTCAAGTAATAGTTATTATTATTATTATTATTCACAAACATCTTATGGGTACATAAGTGCTGTGAAGAAACCATTTCGTACTTCTTCAAAAATGCAATAATACACAATTTTCAATAATGTTAGCATTACATTTGCCACGTTTGAGAAAGGAGGAAAAAATAAAATATTAATACTAGAATAGTGATAATAATAGTAATAATAAATCAGGTTCTGCGTAATTGGCAAGAAATTTGAATTTGGAAAAGTGTCACAGTTACGAATAAATATTGACAAACAGTTCCACAATAAACCATACCGCACTGTAAAAAACTTACAACGCATTTGATTTTTGTGTTTTAAGGTAAACAGTGTAAATGCTTTGTTACTTCATCTATAGGCTGGGTCATGGATCATAGTTGAGCGGGAGGTTAGGGATGACAGTTCATTTATTGCTTTGTAGAGAAATATTAGATTGTTCCTTAGCCTACTGTGCCATAAAGGTTCTATGGGGAAGTGCTTACATCTACTTGTGTAACTCAGAGTGGAGTCACTTCCTAGCAGTTGGCGTGTAAAGAGTCTTTGAACATCTTCTACTCTTATTTTGTCTATGGAATTCATATTAAACGGCTTAATACTAGAATCGGAGACTATGAGTATATAACGTATGTCAAATATAAAGTGTTTTGTTATAACGTGAGAGTACTGGTCAGTGGAATATATATATTTCAATCATTATAATCAAAAGATAAAGACGCGTCAATGTCAATTGATGGAGCCTTATATAAGATATATAGGAAACGAAGTCCGAGATATGTATGTATGGAACAGTATGTATGGTAAGTGTCCGTCAAGATTATTATCCTGGGGTTAAGTGTGACCGATATATGAGGTAGCGTGATGATCTAAGAATAATATAGCCTACAAAAGAACAAGTCGAATGATTTCTAAACCACGTGAAAAAGTATTATCACATTCAAATTCATCTGAGTCAGGTTTTACGGGAAGGTATACAAGTACAGTTAGTGTCCGATAAACTGAAATTCCCAGTCATCAAAAACATTTTTAATGATTGTCCATAGCTAGCTTTCAAAATGAACTTTATCTAATAATACATGACAACAACAGCATCCAACGCACTTTTTCCTATTTGCAAACATGCTGATTCTATTCAGTATACTCAATAAAAACAGGCTGATATGTAAGTCAATACAGTTTTTCCATAGTTCCTATCAAAGGCTAAGTTATTACAGGGGGTCCATATCACTACTATATTACGTGTGACTTGACGAAATGAATTAGCGATATGTTAGGGCTGATGTGAATATGACAAATATGATACATCAATATCACATCCTCGTGGTTCCTCATGTTCTGTACAAATTCTAAGCTCTCAACTTCAGCTTCCTGGAGCTATATATGATGTAATGTACACGTAATTTGTAGTTGTGAAGTTTGAGTATGCTAATGAGTGATCAGCTCTACTTACTAAACTGGTCTGCTTCACCATATGATTCAAGAACTATATTTAGATGTCATATAATTATATCGACTAAACTTAATTTTACGATAACCAAGAATACTAAACTAGGCAAGCGTCATAATTATTATTTCATTTGCACAGACATGTTGCTCAAAGTAGTTAAATGTAGATAATTAAACCTATAAACACAAAACACGAACTATCGACCAGTAAGACTTACCTAACAGAAGACAAACGATATTGTTTTGAGACCAAAGATAACGGTCGCTTGCTCATAAAAACATAGTTTACAGCACGATAAACATTTCTCCAGTGATACTGACGGTCTACTGGAGAAAAAATTGACGATGTGATTAAACTTACTGTGACTTAAGATGTTATGCAATGCACGTCCGGAGTAATGAAGTCGGACGTGGTAAATACAAATTACAAGCCGAGGGAAGGTCGCGACATAATCTAGTTCTTTAATAAATAATACATCATAATATGACAAATTCAATGAATACATGTAAGTAAACATGACCATTACTACACTGAGCGATACATTAGGCTTCTGTGAAAACTTCGGGTTTAAATCCACCTTTATTCGCTACTTAATATTCTTTGTTCGGAAATCACCATCATCAATAATCCACTCTATCTGCTCGGAAAACATTCAAATTAAATATGCATTTATCTCGGTCCATGGTATTAGGCTATGAAAAAACCGTGGTTGTAGAGCGAGATTCTGAGTGGTGACTTTGACACGTGATCAACTTACTAAAGTCACAAAAAGGCCTATTATTAGATTCCTCTACCACTCGTTTCTGACATCGGCATCGATTAGGAGATTACAATGATACTGTGGTTTTCTGTGTCACATAAATTTTTATACTCGGTCCTCTTGTAGAGTAGGCTACAAGTTTTATTTCAACAATTAGTTCTATTTGGAAATTTCCTGCTTTTTACTCAATGATTTTGATGTTGACTGGCTTCGAAATGCGATAGCAGGAAAACCTTGCACAATGAAAAACTTTGTGCTGTTATGACGTCCTTCGCTTACTCAGTATTCCATTAAATTTCGTCTAATATGGCCTCTGAAACTAAGATAAGTATTCTTGTAGTAGAAACGTCAAGTAATTGAGAAATTGCATTCGTTCTATAGTGTCAGACAATGATTGTATTATTATTATGTAGAACGTATGAGTTCTAATGCCAGGTGTCTTCACTAGTAGTAGCTTGTAATGTAAAGGTTGCGATAGAAATTCACTTTAGGTTCTTTCGGAGTGAAAATACTGTATTGGACTGACCTAACTCAAAAGTCTACTATTGTAGGTATTGCTCTAACTTCATTTAAACTTTCGTCCCTTTTTGGGCTGCAACAGTGAAGTTGTGCTTTTAGCCCTTCTAAGTGCTTTGAGACTATTGACGCAAAGCTACTTAAAGAACTTGTGATGACTTGTTTGTTACCAACTGTGGTGTTGTAACACTTCTTTTTCAGAGGTAGTGGTTCATTTGCGAGTGTCTCTTCTACCCCAGTATGTTACACGCTACTAAAAAAAGACATGCCTCAAACTAGTCTACCAGACCTTTGAGGCATGTTTATAAGAAAGCTTACGGGGTCTTCGTTACACAATAGATTTATTTCTCACGGACTAACACCTCAATGTCCAGAGGCTTTAGTCGTGTTTTCGATATCTTCACCAACACTTTTGTACAAAGATATTTCGTTTAGTGACACACTTTCCAGAGAAATTGTGACTGTCTCTTTAAACCTTTATCTGACATCAACAGTAAGATCAGTGCACTTTTTATCGCAACAGCGACCTATCTTCAACCTGGCAGCAACAGGTTTGCCTACCACAATGATTGTTTGTCGGAACCGTTACAATGAAGGTACGTTATCTGTTACAAATAAATAAAACCTGTGCATAAAAATAAATAATAATACTGAAAGGATGAAATCTCACCTATAAAGCGACAGAAGACTCAAAATTCTTTGATAAAAGTGGGAGACAACAAAGAGACCAAACTTTTCTCTAAGCTAGCTTAATGTAGACGAAAAGTTACTAAGGACCTGAGACTAAACCGAAACAGGAAGACAGAGCAAAGTGGTTACTCAGTCTATACAAGCTCATAAAGATGAATTTGAACATCCTGGATGTATTGTCTCTACGATCAAACACTATTTTTTGAACTCTCTTAACTTCAAGTTATAAAATTAAGCTTCTCTGAATCATGCACAAATAAAAACACGATATTTACATAAGACTAAAAAGCTGTACACTCTCATTTGTATCTACTAGCTGGATATTTGAATGTTTCGAATATTGAAACTTTAGTCAGTGTTTTTCAACTCTACTGACTCTTAAGGCGCACTCTTCGGCTTTCACGAGATCGTTGCTGTGGAATGAGGTAATCCATGTACAACTTTTATAAACTTTCAACAGCAGCAATCTACGCGCTCAAAAGCGTCTAGCCTCGGCTGTATTCGGTTGCGGAAAAAAGAAGATCTGGCTAGATCCTAATGAAACTGCGACCATTCAAAATGCCAACTCGCGTAAAATGATCAGAAAGTTGTTCAAGGATAACTTGATTATTCGCAAACCTGTGACAGTCCATTCTCGTTCTCGATGCAGAAAAAACTTGATTGCACGTAGGAAAGGTCGTCACTCGGGAACGGGTAAAAGGAAAGGTACAGCAGATGCACGCATGCCTCAAAAGGTCCTATGGATGAGGCGAATGAGAGTTCTTAGGCGTCTACTAAAGCGGTATAGAGAAGCTCACAAAATCGATAAACATCTGTAAGTCCTGTTATTTATCATATTTTTTAAAGGTACCACTTATTATACCAACAATGCAAAGGGAACCAATTTAAAAACAAAAGAGTTCTCATTGATCACATTCACAAGAAAAAAGCAGAACGTCTCCGAGCAAAACAACTCAGTGATCAGGCAGAAGCACTGCGTCAGAGGAAAAAAGAGTCCCGAATAAACCGTCAACACAGACTTGAAGAGCGAAAGAAGGCCGTAATTGAGAGTTTTAATGCAGCCGTTGCCAAACCCACAACTCCAGTCGCTCAAAAGCCAACCCCCTCAGTGGAGACTAAACCTAAGATAGAAGCTAAGACAGCTCCTGCTTCTGTTCCAGCGCCAGTAGTTACACCGACGTCTCAGCCGTCTGCTGCCAAGGTGGAAGTTCCAACAAAACCTGCACCACCCAAAGTGGCATCGAAAGTTGCACCGCCACCCAAAATCCCAACTGCAAAAACTCCTGCAGCTCCACCTAAAATACCTGAGCCTGGTTCAGCCAAGTCAGCGTCCTCTAAAAAGCCTACCAAGCGTTAGTTTGAAATAGATTTCTAATGGTAATATGGCTTTTAAATCATTTATGGGTTAGCTTATAATTATCCGCTGTGTTCACGCTTTGGTTGTATCGTTGAGATCCGTTGTCTGCATAAAATAAACTCAAGTGTTTGGACATGTTTTAGTAGCATGCCTGAAAATACCTGTTATCTCATCTAAGTACTGTAGGGTTTCGATTATATTAGTCGTATATGTTCACATTAAGGTTTCATATAGTTGCCCTACATTAATTGTGATCAATACTTGAAAGTCACAGTAATCTCAACGTAACAAGAAAGTTGATTTGCGTTTCTAGTACGATGTCTATCAAACGTTTTTGTATGCACACGCGCCAATCTATCCCCGCCAGCGTTCGATGATTATCTTTCATCATCACCATCCTGTAAAGGTCACTAGTTTCCAGTCACTGATGCAATTCATCTACAACGTGCTGACTCAAGTAGTCATCACTAAGCTGCACCGCGACCGCTGTTTTTTGACTCCCAGTTTGCCGAAAGATTATAATTTATTGGTTGTAGACAATGTGGCTACACTGTTAAGCTTGGGAGCGGCTGTCAAGTTCTGTGCTTTTTGTGGCGAAGTCTTTTGGGTCGCTACTTTCAACCACCACTTGGCTGCATTTCTTGCAAGCCAAATGTTCAAACCTGGGTCTGGTAGTCCGTTAACGATTGTTTACATGCGACAATAATCTTTTCAAATAATTGAACTGGAAGGTCTGTCATTTTCATGGCTCCGCCTACTGTAGTAATCTCTAACTACAATTCACTATAGCTGGAGATGTCCTTTATTCTGATCACACGGGTTATAACGTACAGGCTCCATACCTAAAAAGTGAATGGAAACTTGCTGATTTAATCGTAGGTTAGGAGTCGAAAGATTGTTATGAGGCCGCGAAAAACACATTAATTGGTCTAACCTCTGGCATTTCAATCTGTATAAAATGAGCTCTGTAAAAACGGATCAAAACAACTGGCTCGTAATATTGCCCATGGAATATGATGTATTCGGTAGTAGACCACACATCTACTGAAGCACGTTTTCATTCACATTTCTGCATTCGGTTTTGGTCAATTCTCATAGTTGTTTTTCATACTAATTTGTGGCGACGATGATTCTTCCTGTAAGTCCTTCCAATTGCTAGTTGTCCAATTAGTACAGTCATTCGAATTCCGTGCATCATGTACCATCATCATTACATATTCGAGTATCAAGTATAGCTGCAAGGGTATAGGTTATATCCGTGCACATGTTAGGTTATTCAAATTTATACTGATGAGGGTTTTGAATAGTTACTACACATTGTTGTCACCTTTCTCACTGTTCAGTAACCCACAGACGCACTATCTTTGAGTAACATAACCTTTAGACTGCACACGTGTAGGCGAAAATTCCAGAATCCGCTCATCTCCATCAGCTCAATTAGGGCTGAGAAGTATTCTCTTATCTTGGGAGCTGAATAAAAGTAACACATCTGGTCAGGAACTCTGTCAGGTATTTTGAAGAGTTCTATTACCATGAATAAATGACGTACTTATGAGAGATTTATGCAAACTAATGACTGCCCAATCTAGTGTCTTACTTAAATCTACCAAATAGATCTAGCCAGTTTCACTAGAAAAATGCATCCAGTGATTGCTAAAAACTTGGTCTCTTGCAAGTAGTGCAACAGCAAAGTAGTCAATCCTGCGTGTCGATCACATCTACTCATGAGCCTCATAACTTCATTGAATTGGTTTTGGAGGATACAGATTATGCTGTGAATTAGTGTCACTTAAATTCACAATACAAACACTAATGGTTAGTGTTATAATTACGTAATTGACCAATTTTTTTATCTAACTAAACGTTTATCAGGTTTCGCCCTTCCCTGAATTCCTAAAGTGGACTAGGAATTTATAGTATGATTCAGGGATATGATAGTAAATTACGTAGATAGAATTGACGTTGGTTCATAATGGCTCTATGCCAACAGGAGCAGATCGGCGATCCATACAAGTAATGAGACTCCAATAATAACGTAGTAAGTAGTGGCAAGAGAGTTAGTAAAGATTATTGTAGGTCTTAAGTAGTACAATAGAGGTATGTGATTGACCACTGCAAATGCCGTGGTACGGCTGAGGGTAGGGAGGGCCAGCTCTCTCTCTCTCTCTCTCGAAAAGCTCTCACATAGTCACCGCATGGGGATCCCTACTCATGCGGCATCAGTCCTTGAAATCACTAACTTCTGGTCTTAGCCATGTTTTCAGATGCAGACTATTTGACTGGGGTCCACGTGACTCGTAACCAATGGTCGGAGACTCTGGGTGACATGGCTCAGAATTGATCACAATGGCGTAGGTGTATACACTCTCTGAACCCTGATTCCATACCAATGGTGTACATGCGGTCCAAGATCCTAAGGGAAAAATGGCGTAGGAACCAATTATTGGTCACCGGCTACCACGGGACTGCATGTTCCACTGCTCTGTGGACTAGATCTCTACGTCAAGGGCTCCGAGTGTGACCCCCTAAGAAAACCACCTGCTTCGGTTTGACCAACCGGACAGTTTTCCAACCGTCATACAAAGCGAGTGATGAAGTGTGCATATGTATTTGGTGCATCCTCGTACCAATATTTATGTGTTTAAATAAATTGACATATGTCTTATCCAGTCTGATTCTCATGGTGACTTAATCTCTTACTACATTTTTTTTATTCTAGTCAATTTAATAGGATGAGACATGGTTGCTAAGAGCATATAACAAATCCTAGTCACTTTAGTCAGTAAAAGTTTGTATCCTTGTCAAACGACATCTTTTCTTCACTCAGTGTTCCTATTCTAGCGTGAAAGTTGTTCATCCGGTGGATGAACCGTACTCGCTCTCAATTAAAAAGATTGTGCTCAACGTGTACTTGCGAATCGTCGTTTAGGTAATCAATCGCTGAAAATCGGAAATACAGTAGTCAGTAAAAAGTTGAATGGACAACGCTAGTGGAAATAAATTCATGTAACCAATTCAAATCTCAGTCTAGAGTAAAAATTAACACGACTCTCCATCATTCGTGGCGTACGTTACATCAACATAGTTTTCAAGGTCTGATATTGATAGAGTATCCTTTCATCTTTTTATCAGGAATATCGCAGTGAAACAAAACAGTTGACCGATATTATCTGGATATGGTAAAAGTCCTCGTAAGATGTTATAAAATAATTTAGGTGGCTGATTTTGTTTAACTGAACAACCGTTAAAAGCAGTAGTGTTAGTCATACACAACGCAAAAATTGGAACATGTGTACATTGGCTCAAGCTACTAAACCCTATTAATACAGCGAGATACAATGGTTAGGGAGAATCCCAGAAAAGTGGATTCAGTAAAAGTGTGAGTGGCAATAGGGAAGACTAGTCATCGAATATACGACTGGAGAAGAGTATGTGGATTAACGGAATAAAAGTATGAAGGGAATTGTTTGATAATTTAGAAAATTAAGATCGTAAGGAAGATGGTGAATTCGCATGCTTCGTTGTGAAATATTTCAACACGTCATCCAGTCTGAACATTGGCTAAGGTAATCGCGCAGACCTCAACCAGGTAGTGTGGCTAAGTGCAATAATCAACGTCTTCATGAACCGATACCAAAAGCCATGGCGTACTCAGCACCTATCTTGTGATATAAATCACAAACTGAAGAATATTTACAAACCTATGCAAATGATACTTTACTTGATTGCTTAAGGTGTAATTAATAAATTGATATAAAGTTTGTAGTATAACATTTTACTACTAGAAGTCTGTTAGTAGTGGGGGATATATTAGGTCAAAATTCTATGGTCGGAATCAGTCAGACTTGTGTCATAAAGCATATATCTGCAATTTTGACACTCAAGTCGAAATCATCCAGAGACTTCGTAGCTATACTGTACACGTCACCATGGACCGACTGCTAATACTAATTCGTCACTTAGTAAGCCTGATAGGTAAGGTTGTCCGTCTTAGCAAACATTCATATTCGACATTAGCTTGCGCACTTTTGGCTTAGAAAATAAACGTAATACGCATTGTTTTTGTTAAGTACTGTCACAAACATATTGGACACCACGATAAACATTTTAAAAAAGAAATTTATTTTCAGTATAGTTGAATATCACAAATAATTGACGGTTTTAGTGAATGAGGTGACTAAAATTTACAACAAATTAAGAGCTAAATGATTATAGTTATGCTTGGGATTTCTCTGTTCTTAAATAAAATAGCAGTCAAAGCCATTCAAATAATGAGATACCCTTTGTTCAAATTGACCCAGTCTCCATTTGATTTGTATTGTATGTCAAGTTAGTTTTCTTAGTGTATTTTAACTATATTCAAAACTCGAAAATTAATTACAGCATATTCTTTGTGAATTAGTCTTTAGAAGATATATTTATTTAATGACTACGTCTCTCAGAACTGATCAGAAACTGTCTTTTGTACCATCACACAAAGCAAAGTTACACGAAATATTTACAATTTCCTAATCCAGATTATATCTGAAACATAATCAGATAAGAATTCATTCGAAATAACCTCCCAACTAAACGATTTCATTATTGACGTAACAAACCATAGATGCACTAGTGTTTATTATCATTGTCTCAGAACCAGATACATTAATCTCCCAAAGAAATGAATGTTCGCAACGAATTAGGCCTCCTTCAAGATAATAAAAATCGATCCAAATACATGAAAAAAAAACCTCCATCGAAATATGGTATAGGATTGAGGCAACAGAGATGTCTAAATAACTTTGTGAATTTCAGGCTATGAACAGAGAACAGGTATAAAACAAAAGCATTTTTAATTTCAAACGAACTCTGACCTGTATACAATAGGGTAGAAACTGCTGCTCAGCCCACACCACATCTCTTCAAATTTAAATTAGCCCCTTTGATAAATTTGGATAGTGTAATAAGAAGATGAAGATTATCCGAACTATGTGATGAGATATTAGCGCA